>NW_009648550.1:1109718-1127775 GCF_000708025.1 Charadrius vociferus | reverse complement strand
TTCCTGCAGCACGTCTATGCCACCCTCCCTCCCCTCTCTCTTGACTGTAATAAGCACCGTGGGAAATGTCCAGCTCCTTATTAATAATACAAGATAGCAAAGCAAACATGCCTGGCCCTCTGACCCACTCAGATGTACCTGCTGGCCACCAATGTGAGCGCTTGGCTCCTTCTGGCCTGCCTCGCCATGGGGGCAAAGATGCTTTTCTTCCCCATTAATTGAGCTGGAGGGTGCCCAGGACTACCTGCACGCGTGACGGGCTGCAGCAGCGACTGCCCAGCCACCCCTGCCCTCTTGAAGCAGCCCCTGTAATTGCATATTTACCCATCGGAGGCTCTCATTATCTCATTATCACAAGAGGTTAACCGAGTGGCTTTGGGTCACCGAGAAGGTCACTAACAATGCTAGGAAAGGTTCAGATTCATTTGTTGGCTCGGCATCGTTTTGGCACCGAGGGACTGATCCTGAGGATGCTGTGGACGTGTCCCTTTGCAAGCCGGGCAGGACATCCCCTCTCCCTTGTGTACTCCTGGCTTGCTCTGGCAGGCCGGATGCAGCGTACCATGCAATGGGCGATGAGGGGGACAAGCCAAACATCCTCACATCCCTTCTTTTTGCACCCTGAACTCGCATAAAGTAACTGTGCCTTCGCTGCAAACAGCCGGACAGTTGCAATTGAGTCCCCAGCTTCAGGATCCAGATTTTTCATTCCTCCAGTCTCAATGAAGTAGCTATTAGGGGTGACACGGCTTTTCCATGCAACACGCCATCGCCAGGCAGCGGCTGCCCGTCCTGCCTGCAGCCCACTCCTCGGGCGTTTGCGCTGCCTTCCGCTATTATCCGCCCTCGTGAGGAAACGCAGGGACTAATAAATAGGCCGTCAGCACCGAGCGTGAGACTTGAGCTTGGAAAGAGCACCTAAAGAGACAAGGATTTCCACCCTGCAGCAGGAGAAGCGGCCCCTTCCCCTTCCCCTGCCTAAGCTAACTCTTCTGCTATGTCAAATAACAGGCAGGCGGAAACCCTGCCTACGCTGGCAAGGGACAGAGGCTTCCCTGTTTGGATTCGAGATGGGGATTTCTGTGGCTGAAAGTACCTTTGTTATTTTTCCAGGAAAGCTTCCTTTTTGGCTGGCTTCACCTCTGCATAGGATGCACGCGGCAAATTGACTGCAGCGATGAAGAAGGAAAAATATTTAAACAAGCAATTATGAATGAGCTTTGGTTGCTAACTCAGAGGGCAGTTTCCTACGTCTGTGTTAAAATGTAAGTGATTTACCCTAGAAGTCCAATCGCAGCCTCAGGAGTTCATTAAGAATGCCTCTTAGATTAGAGCTTTGTGGCCGGAGAGGACCATAATTAGTCTGCTGTGCTCATTAATCACTTGTGCTACTAGAAAGCTGTGCTCCGCTTCTAGCGTGGCTATGCCTAGGAGCAGGTTCTGCCAACTGGTTCTCATTTGTCTTCTCCCCACCAGATTAAAGAGCCTTTTAGCACCCTGGATTTTCTCCTCGGGGGGTTGATCCTACACCAGAGTCAACTCATTTCTCAGTGTTTCTGAGCAGCTTAACGGTGAGCCCCAGTCCCTGCCTGCGACGCACATTGGCTCCTTGTTCCAGCCTTGCATTAATCTCATGGGTCTCCCCTGCAGCAGAGCCCAACATCCTCAGGTGGAAGATAGAGCCAGCTCCAAGCTAAAGCCTGCAGAAGGCAATGAAAATCTTTCCTCTAGCTCTCCGAGAGCTTTAAATTCAGAGCAGAGCAAGCTGTAGCACCTCAATAACTGAGCAAAGCAAGAGCTTCACATCAAACACCACGGCTGGCTTCAGGCAGGAGGATGCGGGGAGCTATGGGCTGGCCAGACAGAGGGGCAGAGGCCCCTTCCCACATCCACAGTGCTGGGATTTTGCAGAAGGGAGTGTAAACACTGGTGCAGCCCTTCCCACTCTCCTCTCAGCCAACCCTGGAGAGCCCCACCCTACAAAGAGGACCCAGGCATCCTCACCAACCTGGGATGCAGCAGCTGATACCTGTGTGGTGGCTCCAAGATGGGGAGATGTGACTGTGAGTTGCAGCAAATGCTGGTTTCTAGTTACCATCCTATCCTGTGCTGGTGTGGTGCCTGGGTGCTTCTCACAACCTGACTTTAAAATCCTCAAGCTTACTTGGCTGTTTTTAAAAAGTTAAAGGTAAAGGTGTAAATAAGCGCAAGTGACTAAAGGGAGCAATCCTGACCAAACTCTGGGCACGAGCTGAGGGTGCAGGAACCGTGGCTTTGAGTGTGCTGAACTTCACTGTTGTTGCCAGTGAGCCCTTGGCTGTGATGTGAGCGTGCAGGTGTTTCTCAAGGACAGAAGAGCCCTCTAACATCTGCCCTCATGGGTGGTTTTATTGCCTCTGACGGATGCAAGCTGGCTCTTAGCTATGCAGGAGTATTTTAAGTTGCGTTCTCTGTTATAGCTGTTCTGCTAGACTCTTGCTGCATAATAGCTGTACCTACCTGGACATTTCAAAAGGTGGAGATGAAAGCTGTCGGTGGCCTTGGGGCTGCAATGTTTACCCGGTTTTCAGGAGATCTGGCTCTGGACCTTGGTGCTCTCCTAGCCTTGCTCTGAGTTCAGGACCTGTTCCCATGTGTTTGACACTAACCATGGCATACGGTCTCTCGCACCAGGGATACTTCAATCTGAAGTGCATGTGCAGGACACTACAGGTATATGTGTTTAGAAAGGGATTTGTTATATTTACAGGTGCTATTGCATACAAAATCTCTCCCCTCTCTCAGCTATTGGGCTCTCTAGGTGTGAGGACAAGCACTCAGCAAAAATACTTGTACGCTGTCCTAATCTTCTCTGGATATCTATAATTTGCTACTGAAAGGCTAGGTATGGACTACTTGTTCCTCTGGTCTAGCCAGACTGGGCGATGCTTATGTTCTTACATGCGTTCTTCCTTCACTTAAGCCTACAAGTCCCCCTCTGAGCCCAGTGGTACATCCAACACCAACATCACCTGCAGAATTAATGGTGTAAGTGCCTCATCACATGAGGGGTTTCATTCCATGAGGCACAAGAGACCTAAGCCGGTGGTGGGGCGCTGTCTGAATATTGGCGACTTTGGCAACTTCTCCAGACACTGCTCAGTCCCATAGGAAGCCCATGGTACCAAGGGTTCCAGGCTCCTTCAATGTCCTTGAGAACTTTATCTCTGTGAGTCACCATTAACTGGCCTTTACAAATCTATGACATTTAAGGGAGTTTCCTTTTTGATCTGAAAAAAAAAAAAACCAACTGGCAGAAGGAGCTGGTGGCCCAGCCCCACATTCCTCTGGTGGCTTTGGGTGTGCCAGGTTCATGAGGAACATGGTGGCAGGGCTCCCTGGGCCAAGAACTGCTTGAGAAGAAACTTCTCAGCTGCCTTGCATCTCCCGAGTGCGGCTCCTGTGCCCCCTCTTGCCAGGAGGATGGTTTGGAGAGATGTGCTCTCCATAGCTTGTTATCGAGCAAGAAGATCCTCCTGGCCTTGCTGAGTGAGTCCAAGCTCTGGGTGATGGAGAGCGGACTGGGTGTTCAGGCCATGTCTGTACCCAACCAGCCCCAGAGCCCTTATGATGTCCCCTGAGGGTGCTGGGCTGAGAAGCTGGCTGTAGGGACCTCCTCAGGGAGGCTCCAGTGTTAGGAAGAACAAGCGGTGTCAGGGCAGGGATGATCTGTGAGCCCTGATTGCCTTTTCAACAGTTCAGCCATGGGTGAGCGGTATGTAAATCCATGGGGCAAATGAAGGAACCCACTGTATTTTCCCAGTGTACTCCATCCAGCCTCCATAGATAGCCCTCTGAGACCTGGAGGGATGCAGGTAGCACGTCTCAGCAACAGAGGACCAAAAAGCTAAGGAATCATTTAATTGCTCGTTAGATTTGGCATTTAACATGCTTTCCATCTACAGGGGTGCTAGAGGAAAGCCACAGTTGCATGAAGTCCTTAAAGGTACTTGAGTGTCTGAACCTGGAAATGACTGCAGAGGGAAAAGGGTCACTCATCTGTGCCATGGCCGAGCAAGGGCTTTTCCTACCTGCCTGTGTTTAAATGCAGTATCGGGGGTCTCTTACACACAGCTGCAGTTAATAAGAAGCATTTATTCCTTTAATGTTGGTATGGCTGTTGCATCAGTGGCTGTCAGCTGCAGAATCAGTAAGGCATTGGGGGTGAAAGCTTTGCAGCTGGGAGCATGGGGGGGGGGTTCACTTGGATTTCCATATCTGGGTGCTATAAATGGAGGGACAAAGCACTGAGAAGACCCTCAGTGCAGTTCTCCCTCCATCACCAGGTGGTTTTGGCAGGCTCTGTTTTTGGGGCAGAGAAGCAAAGCGTGCTGTCAGGGTTTGACGGAGTCAAGGGAAAAGTTCAAGCACCTTGAAGTTTGACTGTGATTCTCGTTTAAGCGGGCACAAATCACCTTCACCCAGCAGCTTTATGGAGGCCTGGGGACCTACCTGTCCTTTATGCTGTGGAATGGGGGTTTCTATTCAAAACTGGCACAAACAAAAGCATTTTATTTGCTAAGTCAGAGAAAGCAGAAGTGGCCACTGGTGCCTTTATCAGCGTGCTCAGGAAGGGAGACCATTCACTCCCTTCTTAGACCACGTCCTCAAGAGGTGAGGTGCTAAACCCCATGCCCTCCTTCCCCCAACACCTGGAAGAATCAGGCCCAGGGGGAAACAGTTTTGAAAAAGAAATGCAATGCAGAAAATATTCAGAAGCCCCTTGGTGACACCGGGGGGAGGAGAGGAGCGGAGCAGAGCGAGGCAGTCTGCATTCCTCCCCATCCATCCATACATTATTCGCGAGGGATTATTTGCTCAACCCCAAAGCGCAGGCACACACGCAAATTGACAGCTGCTAAGAAATACAAAGCGCTGTATTCAGATGACCAATATGGAGCGTATGAGCTGCCTGCTCGGGGCTGGCTGGTGTCTCAAGAGTGCTAGCCCCGTATATCCCAAAGGAAGGATGAGAGAGTCTGAGGTTGGAGCAGAGGAAGCTGCACGCTCGCTGATGTAAAATCACAGGAGCTCTCCTGCACGGGCTTGGACCTGCTGGGAGCCCGACCCAGCTGGAAAAGAGGTTATATATGCGTGCCCGGGTGTACGCGCACACAGAGGTATATGCAAGAGGGAGTTGAGGGCAGGTGAAAGGAAATCTGCAGCCGGCAGGCGGGCAATGAAAGGGGGAGGCATGAGCCAGGCTGTTCATTAGTACCTGGGTATGGCTGCCACTGACCTGATGGCAAATATGAAATATCAAAGCGCTTGTCAGCACTCCTGAATGGGACAAAGAAAAGGCGCATTAATGATTAACTCCGCTAAAAGCTCAGGCTTTTTTATTCCCATGGCGCTTGGACTATCTCGCTGCCATGTGACATGCTTGGGCCATTTTCTAGCAGATTGGGGAAAGCTAGTGAGCAAACACAGGTGCTTTCGAGTCAGCAGCGCTGTCAGGGACAACCACAAACAACACCAGCTATGCCTGCCTAAATTAGCTCCTGTGTTTGCCTCCATTTTTCCTTCCTGGAGATTTTACTTTCTAAGTCCAGAGTCTTTCGCTCCTGTCTTCGACTATTCACACGCAGTGTTAAAAGAGAGAGAGAGAGACAGAGAAAAGAAAAGAGAAGAAAAGGGAAAACACACAGAAAGGCTCTTCTTTGAACCCGCAACGCTGCGTGGGGACTGAATGCAAAAGACCCGAGTAAACTAATTAAAACTACTCAGGTCTTTAACTGCAAAAACAAAACGCGTTTATTGTGCTCAAGTGGAATTATTTTAGTGATCCTCAGCAAACACAAAGTCCTGCAAACATGTGCGGGGTGCTGCAATTGCGGTTTCTAATAAGCCTGGAGCCGCGCATCGCTGGGAGGGGGGAAAAGGGGACAGGGTCCGGGCTGCGCAGCCCGGCTGGAGGGGGGGATTTGCCATCGTTTGCTGGGAGTTACACCTCGGACTATGTGTGTGACCTCCCCGGTGCCGCTGTTCAGAGTGAAGGTCCCTCTAGTGGTATTATTTGTTTCAATTTATTCCTTCCATAGCGCGAATCAGACAGACTTTCTTTTCCTGTTCAAATATTTATATATGTGTGTTATTGCACTATGCTTAGACTCCTTGCAATCACACTGGGGCAATAAAGAACAGACTATCAGCGTGCCATGATAAAGGTACTTTGAGTAAACAGCAGAAAATGAAATAAAGTTATAAAAAAGAAGGCCCGTGATGGTATAAATGTCTACAAATAATCACTATATCAGCCTGCCTGATATTCTGGCAATTAACAGCAACGGGGGCAAAATTGTACCCAAGCTGTGCTATTGAATTTAAATGTTGCCTCCTCTTCAGGCCCTCGAAGGAGGAGTAAAGCGTTCTGCCTTTCCAAAGGAGGGATTTGCAGCCTTTCAGCGGCCGGGTAATCCGGAGGGCAGCCTCCGCTGACTCTGCCAGCTAAAGGCAGGAGAGGGGGTTATAATAATTCACGTCGCCCTGGGCTCCTGTGGACCCCTGAGGCTTTCAGCTTTAGGGGGCAGCCAACCACAGTGGGGTGATAAGGGGCTTGGCCGTGCAACGCCAAGGCTGGTTGCGCAGCTGGAGCTCCCTCAATTTTATCGTTGTGGAAAAAAGGTTGACCGTCCAAAAATGGGACGGCTCCCCCAAAGGGAGGAGGATTCAAATCTGCCACGTCCAAGGGTTTTCTTTGGGCTTGTGTAGAATCTTTTTCTGCGAAGGCACAGTGAGGCTGGCAAGGTCCTACGTGCCAACTGAGCGCTGGTTGAGTGTCCCTGAGACCAGTCGCAGCCCATGGCAAGTGTGGGGTAGCTTGATGGTGGTAGCATCCATTGCCTCAGATAAAGCGACTTAAGCATAAAGTGGATTAAAGGCATATAAGCAAAAAGTTACTGCGGTTCAGCTGCTGGATGACATCGTCGGGAGGCTCCGGCAGAGCGACTGTGCATCTGCAAACCTGCCCTTGCAAGAGTGTTACAGGTTGAATTCCCAATGGTGCCAAGTGAGAAGACAGTTCAGTCAGGAAGTGGATTTCTACAAGCAGTGAAAAGTGCAGGAGTTTGAAACCAGTGTCCAGATTTTGTACCAAGGACAATGATTGCAGATGCAGCATAGTTCACTTAGGGGGGAAATTAAAATCTGTGTATTTAGTGAGATTATGCTTGAACTGGTACCAATTTATTTTGCCAAATTGAGCTGCAGCCAATTCCTCTCCCATGCGATGATGGATAAATATCATTAAATAGGAAAAGATGAAGGCGATTGATGCCCTTGCATTAGCGGGAACTAACATTGTGTGCTCGAGAACGAAAGGACAAAATTGGGGAGATTTGGATGCAAATCATTCAAATGAGACAGATTAAGTACGAGGGGCCGAGGGAGAATGGGATCCAGAAAGCGTGATGCTGGGAAGAGTGGGGAAACTGCTGTGGTGGTGTTTGCTGAAGGAGTCAGAAAAGGTGACACAGAGACTGGGAAAACTCTGTCCTGCGTGCAGAGGTGTAACTCCTTCGAGACACTCCAGATCTCAGGGTCTATTAAAGCCGGGGGTGCCAGAGGCACGTCCCACCTTGACACACTGGAAACTTTGGGGAGCCCGAGCCCAGTGCTGTTTGTGACGGGGTCTTCTGCCAACAGCTTCCCTCTGTGAGACTTCCCAACCTGGAAGACAAGCGAGGGCTTCACATTGCTGTTGAAGGAGAAGCTTAAAAGCAATTATCTTCTTGAACCAAATATTTTGGTGTTGGAACTTTCTTTTCCGGAAAAAAAAAAAAAAATCTACAGGAGTGGGGTTTGTCACAACTTCTGGCTTTTGAGTTCTTAGCATATTTCTTGAAGAGCTAAATATTCCTTAGTTTGGGAAATTTTGTTGTTTCTAATGAGATCGTGGATGCTTGCTTCATGAGAGCAATGCCTGGCATTTTATGAATTGCAGTAAGTTTTTGGATTGAAGACAGAATTCATAGAAATGAATTTTACAAGTAGCATCGCAGTGGGGGAAAAAAAAACAAACCCGAAACGCTTCCTTTTATCCACTACAGACTCACTTCCACCCAGTGTCAGTGAATGCCTCCTGTTTCTGTGTTTGGAGAGGCCGAAGATAACTCTCTGGTTTGCCATCTGTAACAGATGCACAGGTAGAATTTAACCCTTCCTTTGCCCCGTCGTTAAGCTAAATAGTTACGGTCTCTGTTGTTTTGGTTTGGTTTTTTTTCTAGTTAGGATTTTTTTCCTATATATTTTTATTCCTCTTTATTCA
The DNA here is from genome assembly GCF_000708025.1 of Charadrius vociferus. NCBI lineage: Eukaryota > Metazoa > Chordata > Aves > Charadriiformes > Charadriidae > Charadrius > Charadrius vociferus. The sequence continues at coordinate 1,119,470 of NW_009648550.1, read as the reverse complement.
GGCAACAATTAAACTGGTTTTGGTGACTACCTATTGAATAGATGCTCCTCCACCTTTCCTTGTGCAGCGTAACATAAGAAGTCTGCTCGCTGCAGACCTCATCCTACTGCTGCCTCCGCCGCAGCTCACGCCAACGCGTGCTGCCCGTACCAAACTTAGCAGCAACGCGCTTTTCACCTTTCAGCACACTGAAATGTGCCCATCCACTCACCGCCTTCACTTTTCTGCCGAGCACTTTCTGATCCGTGATGTGACTCTATTCCAATAGTACCACGGCCTCGCTGGTGTGCGCTTTTGATGGAGCGGGGTGCCAGGTTCTCTTCCTTCTGCAAACCCTCTGGTTCATCAGGCAGACTCTGGAAGTCTGCTGATTAGATTTCCCTTTGGCCCCCACCGCTTTTGGTTTACGGGGAGGGAAGAGTCTCCTAGCAGAGAAAAGCTTGGGTCTGGGGTGTGCTGGGCTGCTCTAGCATTTTTCTTCTTGTAGAACTGTTGTTGATACAGTTTTAAATATCATCACTCTCTTCTTAGGTTCTCTGTGACCATATACCCTCCGAGTAGGATTTTCTTGGCGTTGTCCCATGATAGAATTCATAGTAGAATTGTTTAGGTTGGAAGAGACCCTTGGGATCATCGAGTCCAACCATCTACCCTACTCTACAAAGTTCTCCCCTACACCATATTCCCCAACACCACATCTAAATGGCTCTTAAACACATCCAGGGATGGTGACTCAACCACCTCCCTGGGCAGCCTATTCCGACGCCCGACCACTCTTTCTGTGAAAAATTCTTTCCTAATGTTCAGCCTAAATCTACCCTGTTGGAGCTTGAAGCCATTCCCTCTTGTTCAGTCATTAATTACCTGTGAGAAGAGACCAGCACCAACCTCTCCACAGTGTCCTTTCAAATAGTCTCCCCTCAGCCTCCTCCTCCTCAAACTAAACAGTCCCAGCTCCTTCAACTGCTCTTCTTATGATTTGTTTTAGTTTGTTTAGTTCATATGATGTTTTAGTTTATATGCCTGTGGGCACTGAGGGGGATTGGTCTCTGTCTACAGCTGGAGTCCATGGGGACATTCCTGGGGCTTTCTGGGGTTGAACCCACCTCTACCCGGCACTGTTTGGGATTGTGTCTACCTTGTCCCCTTTTGGGACAAGGGTGACACTTTGCAAAGCTGGTCCTTGGGAGGGCATGGAGAGGTAATGCAACACTGTGCTTCGCCTCCGGTACCGGCAGCGTGTGGCTTTCACTTCCCAACGCATGTGAAAGGACTTGCCTGCGTGTGTCGGTACCTGCATGACCTGGGTGCAGCTCCCACAGCACCCACCTCTTGCAGGGCGAGATGCGGGAGGGCAAAGAGAGGAGACGCTGAGCTGCAGTGGGGGGAGGGAAGGTGATGCTGCAAATCCCCACGACCGTGGTGGTGGTGGTGGGGATGTTCTGCCTTGTCCTGGGATTGCACCACAAAGAGGCCATGGAGAAACTGGAGAGGGTCCAGGGATGGGCACAGCTTTCGGGGCGAGCTGTGAGGAGGCACGTGGAACTCTGCAACCTGCGCGGGGTTGTCATGGTCTGGCTGAAGGACCTGGGGAAAGTCACCCTGGGTATTGCAACACTTCTGCCTGCCCCAGCCCTGCCAGCAGCCTTTTGGGAAAGAACCGTGACCCAGAATGCTCTCTCAGCCTGAGCTATTCAGCAGTGCAGCAAAACGGAGGCTTTGGGGTGTGCTTGCAGATGTATCAAGTTGTGGTTTGGTTTTTTTTTTTTTTTGCTGCTCTATAAAAAAATAAAAAAAATAAAAAATGAGGGGGGTAAAAAAAGGAAGTGATACTGTTGCAATCAGCATGGTGTGTGATAAAGATTTATTACAGGTAGAGAGCAAATAAAGGTATGGTAGGAACTTCTTTATTACCCATATCATGATTGCTTATGTGATCAGTGACCTGGAATACATTCAAATTCATGTTAAATAAAAGCCTAATAGAATTTTTTTTTTTTTCCCCCTGCCTTATGGTGACATGTGGGCAGTAGAAAGAGCAGCCAATTGCCATGTTTACCCGCTTCCTGCTTTTCTGGAAAGTCAACAGTTTTTAAAGGCTTAGGCTGGCTCTGAATTAAGAAACTTGCACTGGTTTAACTAAGGTCATTGGCGGACAAATGGGATGTAACTATGGGGTTTTTTTTAATTTTACTATGAAGTTGCTGTGCCAGGCTCACCCCACCCTGCCCCTCTGCTCCCATCTTGCAGGCTGGTCTCTTGCCTTTCTCCAAGCCCTTTCCTCGCTTGTTTGGGAGGACATCACCACAGGCGCTCAGCAGAGGACTAAAATGTCCCAAGGCACCCAAATGACTTGCAGAGACCATGTTCATCACTGCCCTAAAGTGATCACAAACCCATTGATTTGCATGGCAGCAGGCACCAGAGGTGGAGGTGGACCTGATGCCACCCCATTCCCAGGCAGTCATCAGTAGGTGCACCAAACCTTCTGCTTTGGCCTGAGACCTCAAACTCACAGGTCCGTGGGCAAGTGCTGGTGGTTGCATCTCCAGGAGGTACCCGTGGGCTCAGATAAGACCTTCCAGGCCTTATCTGCTCCCTCCTTTCAGACCTTTCTTCTTTTGGTTGTTCATCCATCACTAGTTAACAGGGTACCTTTGCAGGGCTGGTTTTCTTTGTGCGGTATCTTTAACCTCCTACAAGTAAATACCCTTTGTACACATGTATCTTGCTCTCTGATAATGTATTGTATTCCTTCCACCACCAAAAGCACTGGTGGCATGAGGAGAAACAGTCCATTTAGATAAAAAGCAATTAGCACCTCCCAAGCTGGCTTGGTATATATTGTTAAAGAAAAGGGCCCTCACAGGAGGCTGGCGAAATTCCTCCTGTTTGCAAAGAATTAAAAAAAAAAAAAAAAAAAAAAAAAATCCACGGGGTATTCGAAAAACCCCCTGCGGGGAAAAAAAAAAAAAAAAAAAAAAAAAAAAAAAAAATAGCCGAGGCTATTTCAAAGGAAACCTCTTCAACAGATTGGGAGACGGTGTGTTTTTTCTGTGAAGACAGCAACAAAACAGTATTTTCTTGCAGCTTTAGGCCAGGAGTTAGGTTTTGGTAAACAAGTTGTTGTAGTCTCTTGAGAATAGAAGAAAAGTTACTAACAAGTTCAAAAAAAACCACCCCAAAATCACAACTTTCGTTTGCTTCTCTGCGGCGTGGTATCCTGGTGCGCCCTCCCGGCCAGCCGCCTGCTGCCCTGGGTGGGTTTGGGGTGGGTGGCAGGAAGTGTTTGGGGGCTGCAGCACAGGGAGTCGGCCCAGCAAAATGTTTTGATTTATTTTACAGTCCCCTCCCTTCGATTATATCATTACACATGATGGGCTTTAACAGCACAGTGCAAAGCAGTTTCTGTAAGTCTCTAGGAAGAGCCATGTATCTTCATTTATATGTTAATTTACATTAAATAAATGTCACTATAAACAACTTGTATCTCGGGAGAAGGTGGAAAACATATGGGCATTTGCCAACCAGGGGTTATTAATTTTACACTTTCCATCTGGAGCCTATAAAGGGTCCATTCTCAGAAACAATAAAGATCCAAGGTCGCCAGAGAGCACAGGGAAGGCCACTGGCAGGGCCCTGCCGTGTGCGAGGCGAAAGCCATAAAGCCTTTGTTCTACCTCCAAAGGTGCACATGCCCATGTACGAGCGCCTCGTTAAAGCTCGCGCGCATGCCGGGGCATGCTCTCCTCTTCTTTATGAACCATCCCGCCCCCATAAACCCGCGGAGCAGCCGGCGTCTGTGCCAGGAGGAGGCACAAAAAGGGACACCTTGCTGGCGGGGGGCCAGGGAGGAAGCACGGAGCTTCCCTGCCAGCGATGCTGGGAACGTGAGGTGCTGCTGCAAAGCCTCCCCTGAGCACGGAGAGGAGGGAGGAAGGAGATGGCCCGCAGCTTGGAGAGGTCCAGCCTGCGTGGCCCTGGGTGGGAAGAGTGGGGAGTTTGGTTGATTGGAGGATGTGGGGTGGTGGGAAGCAACGAAGTGAGTGTTTCGTGCAAAAAGTAACAAGATTGTCCTCAAAGTTTCACCACCTTTCCATTTGCACATCGGGTTCCTTAAAAGCTGCTGCAGGAAAACAATAAAAAGTCCCAAGGAAGGTGAAGGGGACTGTCCCAGGGCTGGGGACGCGGGTCTGCGCTGGCCACCCCAGAGGTCAGCAGAGCTGACGGTGGTGCAATCACACCTGTGAAGAACAGGCTCATGGTGACAATGGTGTCAGCAAACACTCTTAAATGCCGCGATGTTGTTGCCACGCACAGGGCGCTGCTCCTCAGCTGCTTGTGCAAGCGGCCCCTCGTCCGCCCCTCCGGCTCCTCCTAACCTGTCGTCCTCTTGCTTTCCATGGTTCTTGTTCCCTTTCTCCTCCTTTTGTTGCAGCCCTTGTTTGCTTTTCTCACCGCCTGCCCCTCTCCCTTCTCACCCCTGCGTTTATTGGATTTCTCTCTTCTTTCTTGTTTCTCCTCGGTTCCTTCCTTCACTCGCTTTCCTGAGCAGGAAACAAAACTCGATGGTGTTGGCGTTGGTTGTATGAACTTTTGACCCTCCTGGGTGATGTTTGAGTGAATTTGAGACGTGGTTGCATAAATGCGCCTCTCCCCCTAGCACCTGGATCCCAAACATCCTCCTCCCGGGTGGCCCCGTGGTGCTGGGGCTCTGCACCGGGCTGGGCAATGGCATCCCAGCGGGATCTGAGCTGCAGAGAGGAGAGCGAGGAGTCACCCCAATATTGCTCGCAGATACCCACGCAAGGGGCAGAAGCGTGTTAGCAAGGAGTTTGTCGATCTCAAAGGCAAAGGCAACCCAAAACCGTGCAGTTGAAGTTGTACTGAAGAACCTTCATAGGAAATGGGCTGCTATTTTTTAAATTATTTTTTTTTAATTCCCTTCCAGTCTCCTGTTTTTCCCAAATCTACTGGTGTTTATTATACATAATGTATATTATACATAATATATATAAAAATGTATATTATTCCCTAAACCAAGAGGCCTTGTGTTTGAAGGAAAAAAAAAAAAACAAACCCCAAAAAAACCCCGAAAACCAAACAAAAAGACCCCACCTTCAGTTATTACAGGAGAAAACGTCAAAAAAATATGCGGACTCTTCTGGGCATCCAAATTTGATCCTAAAAAGTGAGTGAGGGGCCAGGTTTTAAAGGGCATCTCAAGTTTTAGTGGGGTCTGCAACAGTGCCAGGGTATTCTGGAAATGCTCCCTGGATACTGGCCATCTCGGCATGTAAATATCTTTTAAAATTGGTTCCCTAGGAGCCTTGAAAGTCCCCAGGACTTATGCTCCTAAGTCATTTAGGCGAGCTGAAAATGTCAACCCGGAGCTCAAAGTAGAGCTCCATTTGTTTGGGTGGGGTGGTTTTGTTTTTTTTTTCTTTTTTTTTTGATTGAAAGTTGATTTACTCGCTGTTTTGTGGAGGGAAAACTAGTTGAATGTTGTTTCGAAGAACATTTTGAGAGGAAGAAGCGCTGGGTGGTTATTTCTCAAGAAGGCTGTTTCGGAGGCGGCCCCGTGCAACCATTTTCCAGCCTCCCCCAGCCCATAAGAGGGGCAAAGGATGTAAACGATTTTTATTCTGTAGATGAAACAAACCCAGCCCTGGAATGAAGGGGGTGCCTGGGTGCGAAGCGTAGCGAGGGTAGTGTTTGGTGCTGAGCCGGCTGCCGCGCGTTGCCTTGCCCCGTGGCCGGGTTTGTGTGCCGAGAGCCGGTGTGCCCTGGCTCGCCGGTATCCCATCCCCTCCTCCTCACCTGCCGTGATATAAAACCTTCCCAGGTGAGTTTCTCCTACCCAGTTAAATACAACCACACCGGCTGCCTGAAAGCCCCCCCATTTCCAAACACACATGGTATTTTCAGACGTTATAAGGCTAGCTGGCCTCTTGCTGGGTATTTCCATACCGCTCCTGGCTCTGTCCTGCCCTGTTCCCAGTCCGAGCTGTCCCGTAACAAATCTATTCAGGGAGGCCTCTGAAAGGGAGAAAGAAATGCCATCCATTCAGCAGCCCCTGCTCCTTCTGACACCCTCTGTCTCCCCATCCAGTTCATAAAGGACTTTCTGTTGGTTCGCAGCAACCAGGGAGCAGGAATGCCGCCGATCATGGTTTATGCCGTCTACAAAACGCCAACAGTATGGGGATCAGATGACCCTGGACGTGTTTATTGTAGTAGGGGAAATTAGCAATAAATAAAGGCAAGTGGGCAGAAGAAAACTGGGACCCTCTGGGACTCTTGTGTCTATAGGGTCAGAATCAAAAGAAGGCTTGATTTGCTCCTATAATTTAACCCAGCCCCTAGGCTTCTTTATCAGAGCAAGGACAAGGACATGCTAATCTGAGTGCCCATAATTTAACGGAGATATACTGTACTTACACTGTGCGTTTAGAGACGGCTGGATGGTCCCGCGGGGCCCCTGGTCCTGGCCGAGCCGGTGTTTCACGTGAAGCTGACTGCAGCAGGCTGGTCCCCCCTCCAGTAAACAGCAGACTTTGGTGCTTTGAAACTATTTCACGCCCGTGTGGGGTTTCTGGCTGGGGGCTGCCTGAGCACAGCAGTTTAGGTCATGTTTTTTCATTGGGATGCTGATTTTCCCCAACCCATCCCTGCGGCATGGTGAAGCGGAGGAGCCAGGCATTGCTGCCACATCTCCAGGGGATGGATCCCACCCCACCATGGGGTCGAGCTCAGAAACATAGGCATTGGGGAGAGGGGTGAGGGTGGGTTATGAGTCTTCTCCTCTCTCGCACCCCCAGCGCTCACCTATCCCATCCCATATTTTGCCCCTTTAACGCAACACCAGTGGAGGAGAGGCATCCCTGCAGTTCTGGGTCCTGCTCCATCCCAATGAACAGGCAGACACTGGTCACCTTCCCCTCTGGGCCCTTATTTAGGAGGTTAATGGGATTACCTAGCAGCTAAGTGGTGTGTGCATGGGTAAATGCAGTGCTGAATGAGGTCCCGAAGGCCCTGTGCTCCCGGGAAGGACAAGGAAAATGCCCCTCTGTGAAGTGCCGCCACCAAGCTCCTGGGGCTGCTGGTGGCTTCGTGTTGGGCTGGGGGACCTGGATTTTGACTTTCATCAGCTTGAGAGAGATCTTTCCCTCCCTTCAAAACTACCCACTTGCCTTGTTCCTAAGATACTTTCCCCTTCCCCAAGGATTGTTCTTCTCATGGAAAAAAAAAAAGAAAAAAAAAGACCCCAACATTGGGGTTTTCAATAATCTGGGATGGCAGAGCAAGCCAATAAATTCTCTGCTTGAAAGATGAAAGACTACAGTTAAAGAGGAGGAAAAAAAAAAAACAAAACCCAACCCTAACAAAACCCTCTTCCCTCAGCCCCTGCGTTGCTGTACCACAGGTGTCTGTGGCGCCTGACCAAACAGCCCGCTGCCTGTGAAAGACGGGGACTAACAAAGCCTTTGCTCTCTCCCTTGTAAAACTCTCCTTCAATGACTGAAAAAATTTCAGCCTGCTTTTTTTTGTGTGTGTGTGTGTGCACAGATGCTTTTATCTATTCCTGCTCCATAACCACTGTGTAAGAGACTTGTAGTCTTTGGCTCTGGCAGCCTGTGGGGGCAGGGGCTGGGGTGAGATCCACTGGGTTCCCATCAGCTTCAATGCTGGTGCCTGGTGGCTTCGAAGGGGTTCCTGGCCAAAAACCTGGCTGTGGCTGGCAGTCCCCTTGCTGTCTTGCTGCAGTGACCCGTGTGCACGGGCAGCCTGGGTTTGCGGCGCCAGAACCACCAGCATCGCTGCATCCCGCTGCCGCGGGAGTGATGGAGCTGCTGGGAAAACATCTTCGCCGGTGCCTGCTCCTGCACCTTCCCCACCAAGGGGGTGGTGGGGGCAATTAGGGACCCTGCTGAGGGGTAAAAGCCTCGTTATGTAAAATAAAACGATAAACCGTGTGATAATGGAGGAAATTAATAATGCCCAGAAGACGTTAAAGGTAAATATAATTGTAATGTAAACAAAATGGCTTTAAATATTGGCTTTTATGTGACAGCTGCTCTCTAAGCACCTGCTTTAGGCTCTTATTCACAACAGTAATTTACAGGCAGCAGCTTTTGTTGCGTGGCACACAAAAAATGAAATATCCCTATATTCTTATTGTCTTGGGTTTTTTCCCTTCCGTTTCCTTGCACGGGAGGTATTATTGACTGCGCGTCCTCCCTGACCAGGTGAGACACGTTAACACTGTTCCGATCCCAATGCTGGGCCACAGGCTGCAAAGGGACGCCTAAAAATAACACCCCCACCCCTTCCTCGGGAGCAGCTGGTATTTGCTTTCTGGGTAGCCAGTTTTTTGGGGGCTAAGAAGCGTGTGGGGCTGGGGGCAGAGGCTGGGGGGGGGTGAAGGAGCTGTGGGTGCCCCAGCTTGGGGGGACGGACCATGCAACACCAGCTTCTCTCAGCTTGAAATATTCTTGCCTAGGCATCCTTTGGCTGGTTAAATAAGGGATGGGCGTGAACAGTGTTTAAGTGCCGTGAGTGAAAAGTGCTGATTTTCTGCTTTTACACAAAAAAATTGTGTTTTCCTTTTGGAATATACAGCTGCATATTTGGGAACTACCCTGTGCTGATATTTTGCCCCCCACCCCGAGATGTGCATGCGGTAGGGGGAGATGCCAGGCTTCACCTGGCACCGGGGCTGGTGGCATCACCTGCACCAGGCATGTTTATAGCCCTGGGGTGAGAGGAGGCTGCGGCACTGGCGAGTCCACAGGACAGCCAGTAACCGTGCTTGCCCTCACCAGCACACCCTGCTGCATCCTCCCCTGGGGGTTCCTCTTTCCCATTTTGGGTTTTTTTTTTTTGCAATAGATGTTTTCTCCCCTGCAATGAGAGCCGGTGCAAACCTGCAGCAGTTTTTCTTGGGCTCCTGCAGTGTTCCGCTCCGCGATGCACAGTGCGGGAATTGCAGGAGCGCCTGTGACTATAGAAATATTTGCAGTTCTCCGTTGTTTTTTTTTTTTGCGTACTTTGCTTATTTTAAAATGCCAGTTTCCAGAGTCGTGTCATTCTGCAATGAGCCTCTCGCATTCAGCCGAACAAAAGTGAGCTTTATTCCCTTCCCCTCTCTCTCCCCCCCCCCCCCCCACCTACACTGTTCTCCTCAAAACCCAGGAGGGAAGTAAAAATTACACCCATCTAAGATTTTTTTTTTTAATTATGTCCTTTTAAAGGTCATTCCATCACTGGGTATTAGTTTGTGGAGTCCTTTCTGAATGTTGGTTGTTAGCAGAAAAGGATTTCCAAAGCAAATTGAACTCTCAGGAGTGGGACAGGGTGGCGGGTGCCCAGCAGAAAGGTCCTCCTGCACCCTGGCAGTTTTTTCACAACGATTAAAAGTTTTGCCTCCGTATGGGGCTGTGATTCCTAATTTTGCAGAAGTACTGCAGAGCCGAGGGGTTGCATTGCGCCGGGTTTGAGGGCTGGAATATTCCCCCAACAGTGATATTAGGGGGGCACGGTAAACTTTTACCGTAAAAGAGCTGTGGGGATGGATAAGAGATGTGCCCAAGCTTTGTATTTGCTTTAAGATTAGTGAAGAATTGGCTAGAACAGCGTGTTTTCTATTGACTGTGAAAACAAGTGTGGCCCTGGCCCCGTCTGAACCCGGCGGGGGGACAAGCCCCGCGCTGGCAGGGCACAGGCAGGGTCCCAGCCTGTGGCGGGGTGCG
>NW_009648550.1:1058504-1109692 GCF_000708025.1 Charadrius vociferus | reverse complement strand
GGGTAGTGTGGCTTAGGCTCATGATAGAAAATTCAAACAATATTAGACTGAAAAAGTCAACATTAGACACACTTCTACTAAGGACCTACAAACAAACAGAGTTCCTCTGTACACACATTAACAAACACAGCTCGGATGATGATGGCTGCTTTCACCTTTTCACTGCTTCCGTCTTCTACCCAGGCCTTGTGGTGGTTATCGGTGGCTCCTGGCAGCGGGGAGGCTGCGATGTGGAGGACTCTTGCTGCTAGTGCTCCTCCATCCATCCACCTCTCTCCTGCCTGTTGAGCCTCCTCGAGGAGCGCAGCCCCAGGGTCAGCACGTCCTTGGAGTTTGCCCCTCTGGGTCCAGGAAGGCCAAGAAGAGTTTGTGCAGGGTGAGCTGAAGAGCTGACAGCATTTGCAGGACCCCCGTGGCAGAGCATGGGGTGGTACAGGCTCCCTTCCCCGCTTAGCTTGGCAGATTTCGGACCTTGCTGTCAGCCGGCGGCTGCTGCTGGGGGTTGCAATAAGGATGAGGAGCATGAAGTGCGGTGGCTGGGCAGAGACTTCCCCAACCCTGACCCAGAGCAGCTGGGTGGGTTTGCGGGTGGATGTTCATGGTGACACCGGAGGGATAGACCCACGGGCAGACGGACAGATAGCTAACCTGGGCTATGCCTGCATCCAGCATCACTCTGCTTCGGCGGAAGCCATGATTGCTACTAATGGATATGAAATGCATGGGGCACAGCTTGGGCTCTGCTTTTCCATGGCTTAGCAGCTGTCCTTGGGGCTGGGTGCTTCTAACGCCCGGAAGGGAGATCAAGCTTCTCCTTCCCGAAGCTGAAACGCTCGTCCTCCCCCTGAGAGATCCCCCAATCATTCCCTAATGCTTAAAGAATGAAGTGGGAGATGAACTCCGTTGAAAATCTGCCCTTAAATATTGAACAGAATAAGCAGCCCTGCATTTTGGGAAAAGGAAGAGCAAAGGGAGCCCTTGAGCTCTGCTGCTGCTTAGCAGCTGTCCTTGGGGCTGGGTGCTTCTAACGCCCGGAAGGGAGATCAAGCTTCTCCTTCCCGAAGCCGAAACGCTCGTCCTCCCCCAGAGAGATCCCCCAATCATTCCCTAATGCTTAAAGAATGAAGTGGGAGATGAACTCCGTTGAAAATCTGCCCTTAAATATTGAACAGAATAAGCAGCCCTGCATTTTGGGAAAAGGAAGAGCAAAGGGAGCCCTTGAGCTCTGCTGCTGCTGTCTCCTCTTCGGGGCGGGGGGAGTAAAGGGAAAGCCCCCCCTCCTAAAGAGCATCCTAATTGTCATTGCCCCTGTGCGAGACAGTCGATAGCACCCAGCAAGGCACATCCAGGGCGGCTGCTGCTCTGCCGAGTCCCTGGTAATGCAATGCTCTTCCCCAGGATCAAGGTATTAAGGTTTAGGTTATTTGTATTGATTTTATGTGCTGCCATGCTGTGTCAGTCATGCTCATATTTGTGGTTCACAAATTCCTCCTTTAAATGTCACAGCCATTTCATCTCCCTCTGCCATCAATACTTCCAGCCATGGGGGCTGTTTATTAACCCCCGGCGCTGGGGGTGGCTCCGCACGTATGCGCTGCGCTTCTCCTTTCTAGTCCCCTTGTTATTAGCAAAAAAGGAAAAATAGAGTTACTTCCCCACAGAAGGAAGAGACCTCCTGAAAGCCGGTCTCGCTGCCATGGGTGTGTTGCTCTGTACAATTTTTGGGCCCTCTAGTGGTTAATGCCATTTTTGGATGAAATTTCGGCATTTCCCTGGTGCTGTAGTCGTGGCGGTGCGCGGCTGTGGCTTCCTGATTGCTGAGCAAGCGAGTAGAAAGAAAACAGCAGAGATGGCTTCATTCGGAGCCCACCTTGCCCAGGGATTTCCCTGGAAAAGCGGGACCAGGTCTGACACGTCACCCCGAGCTATCCAAATGCACTGCCCTCTCCGCGAAGTGACCGGGAAGCCCCACGGTTACCTCCAAAGATACAGGGATAATGAGTGTATTTATTAGTCGGCGTCCTATTTTCTTGGTGATCCTTTAACAAACAGGCAGCGGAAATAAAAACAGCCAACATGTTTTTTCCCTATTCCTCTGCAAGCGCTTACTTAAGCTTTTATTATATTTGGCCATGGGACGTTTGGTAAACTTACTGATGATATCAGAGAATGATTTTACAAACAGTAAAAGTTACACTATTGACACCTCCAAATTCGGGAGTATTTACATTGTGTTAGGTGCACACTTGCTCAGCAAGATTAACAAACATTACTCGAAAGGCTATAGCCAAATCCACCGTGGTTGTTTATAAAACCTTTACAACTCATCAGCTTCCACTAACACACTGGCACTGTTCAATTACCATCACTTTTAGAGAGCCTTAGCAAAACACCCAGTGCCCATGTAAATAGACAAATCTGAAAACTAGCTGGTCTGTTGGCTTACATACTGTAGGTAATGTTTTCTTTTGCTCAAATTTGTTCTAGAAACTAATCACGCTCTGATAAAGCCATCTGCAAATATGAGAAAGATTGACATCCACATGTCAAAGTTTACACAGCCTGACCAAGTGTACATATAGTGCGGGCGATGCGAGGGCCCTGCAGCGCCGAATTTCGCGGGGCTATGCCGGCAGGGATGCTGCTTTGGGGACCGAGCCCCCTGCCCGGGCACTGCTTACCGGGGCCCAAAACACGGCGCCTTCCTGGGGAGGGGGGGTTAAAGCTGAATTATCGCAAGGCAAACAGCAGATCTTGGCTAAGCCCAGTTGGGATGGAGATGCTCTGCTGCATCCCCGGCTCCCCCGAGGTATCAGGGACGTGGTCCCGGGATGCTCCCGCACCAGGCTCCAGCAACCACCTGAACTTATCCTCCACATCCCAGTTAGAGCAACTTCACCACATCCCCCTTCTCCAGGAGAGAAATAAAGCTCTTTTCTCCCAAGGTTTTTCCCTGGGTGCTTGCACGGAGCTGGTCCATTGGCAGTGTGCCTCGAGGAGTAAGGCAAAGGGGCATCGGCGGGATGCCGAGCTGGTAAAGCCACGGTGGGGCTGGGGCGAGCGGTTGTGCCTGTGCCGTCGGCTGCTGTGCAATGCTTTCTGCACGGCAACGGCCAAAAAAAAGTTGGAAAAAGCTTCGAGGTGCAGCTTAGCGAAAGGTTTTGACACGAGACTTGTTATCCCGCTGAGGAGCGATCATTAGACTTGGTCCAAAGTACAGATTTCCGTTTGGCTTTCGGTTGCTAAACACGGCTTTTGTTGACTCCTAAACAAGGCCAGCGCTCGAGATTTGGAGCCGACCCCAGCGGCTGGCACCCAGGCCCTGAAAACCCAAATACAGAAGGAGAAAATAAATCACTAACGTTTCACTTAATCGTATTGCTAAAGAAAGGATTTAATGGACTTCCCGTCCTTCTTTTAATCAAATAAAATATCCTGCCTGCACGGGGCTGAGCCTGGACATTTGCCTCGCCAGCGCGGCGAGGGAGCCAGCTTGGAACGTGCGCGGGGGGAGTCGGATAAAACCCTGGGCCAGCCGCCCTAGGCTCAAATCCTCCTTTTTCAGGCCACGTGGACCTGGGGCAGGACCTTGAACCGAAAGGTTGGGGACCACAGCCAGAGCGCTCAGGAGCTGCCGCTGCAGTGCACATCCCACCCATGTCCTCTGCTGATGCTGCTTGGGGAGCCGTGCTGCCCTTGGGAGATGGGGGTTGCTATTGCTTGCCTTGCTGTTGGTGGCATTATTTGTGTGTTGTTATGGAGCCGGTCTGGGATGGAGAAATGAGGATTTTTTGGAGCGGAGGGGAAAACCACCATTTTTGGCATAGTGATGCACCATGCAGAGGTCTTCTCCTGCGCTCTCCCGGGCACTTTTTTGCGGGTTCCCAGGGCGGAAAGGCCACAGGTAGCATTGCTCTCAGGGTCCCCTCGGTGCTGAGCCAAAAGGTTGGAGACCTGGATGCTCCTTTTGAGCTGAGTGGCTGCGATGGCCATGGTTGGGTTTTTCCCATAAGTCTTGGTTTTGCCTCTGTATTTCCAAGCTAACTGTTTTCTCAGCCTCTCGGGTAGACCGACAGACAGACAGATAGATAGATATAAAAGCAAAATTTATGCCCCTTCCCTCTCCCCCTGCTCCCATCACAGCTGAAGGATGCCTGGGGCTGGCCCTGCCTGACTGCTGCTGCCCACAGGAAGCTCTCCATTGGGAAGGGGCAAGCATCCCACCCTGCCTTTCCTCATATTCCCGTGGAAAACCAGGCTCAGGCTTCGTTACGCTAACGAGGCCATCTAGCAGGGAGTGCTGGGCTAAACCCCAACTCCTCCAGGGCTGCTCTGCACCAGGAGGCTGCTGCAGAGGGGACTTTTTCTGAGGGGGAAAGCCAGCTTCCAGTAGGACATTTAACGGAATAAATAAATAAATGGATAAATCCAGGCTTGCATTTAACAGGGGCTCGAGCTGCAGGTCCATACGTGCTAGCACTAGGTGTTTAAGGCAACTTGTTTGAAAGCACATCAGCATCAATCATTGTCTGCTGCTACTTGAAAAACAACGCTGATAGACTAGCGGGGAGCAAAGCTTTCTGCCTGCCTCCGCAGCATGCTGCAATTCAATTAGTCATGGTCAGAGGGTGGCATTATTATTCATACATTACTGATTGTTCCCAAAGTAAACAGCGCGAGGATGGGGTCTGTGATCCTCTCCGTGCCCTTAGCCAGGACACAAAGGGAAATGCGATGCAGACCCTGGGGTGGGACGTTGTTTGCAAACTTCACAGTCAGATCGCGCTGGTTTTCATCCTCCTCGCAGATAAGTGTCGGTGTATGCATACAAAAAAGCCCCGAGATATTTTACCCAAGTCAGTTCTGTGATGGTTTCTCTTAGCACTGATAACTTTTTTTTAAAAAAAAAAAAAAAAAAAGCCACATGCTAATTTTAGATAGGACGGATAGCTTAAACTATGCAAATACAAACCCTGTCACCACAGAATATAATAATGATCGACAGCTTAGCAATTAGCAGTAAATAACCGCACTATGCAACACAGCAATATCATTTGCATGCTCGCAAAATAGTCACCCAAAGCAGTAATGGCCTATGAAGCCATCTGTTTATCAGCGGTACAGCGGTGAAAGCCAAAGCATGCGCGACACGAAGACTGACCGAAGTATTGGGGACTGACTTCTGTCCTCGCTCGCTCTCGGGGCTGCGGCAGCGGTCGGAGCTGTGCTCCCCTCTGCAGCAGCTGGAGAAACCTTCCCCTGCCACAAACATAAGGAAGAGGGCTCCTGACAAGATCGCTAATTGCTTGACACCTTTCCGTCTGTCCCCCCCTCGCCCCCCTGCTCAGTTTATCACCTCTGCTAATGGTGCAAATTACCGCCCAGGCTGATTTCCTCGCCTTGCCCGCTATTTAATAAGCGAATGCAGAGCTGTGGGGAAGGGGGTGAGTGTAGCCTGCAAAGCAGCGATGAGCTCGCAAGAGGTCATGGCACTGGCGAAGGCAAAACTCCTGCCCACCCGCGTCAGCATCCACTCTCCTGGTGATGCTGCAGAGCAAAATACATGGAAAAATATATGGAGCTGTGATGGGCAGATGTGGAATAATCAGTAGCTCTGGGAAAGTCTGGTACTAAAGAAGAGGTTTCGGTGTACGTCGGTGCCCTGGTCCGGCACAGCATGTGGGCATGTGCCAGTCTCAAGTGTATGATAGTGTTTAAGGGCATGAATACCCGCAGAGTGAAATCACATTACAATGAATAGAATGAAATTAAATACAGTCACAATTAATGTAGACATCGCCTATGCAGGTACTTATGATACGTATGACATATGTATCAGAAAATCTGTTTTCATACATTCAGGCTTAGCTTGATTAAAGGCTAAATGGATTTCCAGCATTGAAAAATACAGCACTTCCCATGCTAGGTGAATGCGGAAGGGATTTATATGTCCTGATGTATTTAGCAGACTTGCAAGCTCCTCCTTAATCTTTGTGCTTCAGAAGCATTGATGAAATATTCTGCCCAAATAGTCTTTTCTTTTCGGGCAGGGGGCTTGAAATGCAGATGGTATTTCTTCTTGTCACATCCAAATAATAAAAATAAACTGTAAGAATTTATAGAAAACTAGTCTTCTCCCTAGAACCATCTCCTGGCTTCTCCCGCGATAGGGATGCTGTCCCCAGTGCAGCTTCTCCTCCACTTCCTGGCAAACCCCTCCTCCAGCCCACTGATGTATTTGCACAAAACTTGAAGGAGTGTGATCTACGAGAGAGCCCTACTGCCTCTGAAGTTATTACAGGGACTGATGGGCAACCACCCTGCGAATCAGCGTATTTGCTGCATTTCCTCAGGGAAGCGGGCTGGCTACAATAAAAATGAGTTCTTTCATAACTGCTGCCCCACGCGCTTGACAAAATTCAGGCGCAAGGGAGGAAGATTGCTTTGGGCAGGGCAAGGGCGAAGACGAGCTTCCTGCTGCAGCTGTCCAAGGAACCTAGATTGAGTGAAGAAGTTGTGGTGGTCTGCGGTCAACATCTTCCAGGCGCAACAGCAGAATTATTGATGTGGCTGCACCATTTCTGGGAGGACACGCAGCACATAGCTTACACATGACAAATCCCACCTGAAGGAAAATCACCACCTGATACTCCAACGAACTCTACTTTTCCTGTTTTTTTTAAAGAAAGAAGAGACCATCTTCGCCATCTCATTGATATTCTCCCCCTGCTCTACTCCCCTTCCAAAGGACCAACCCAAACGTAGCAAGGGAGCAGCCGCAAACCTCCCGAAATGACAGATGCAATGCCTGGTGTCAGTCAGTGGCGTTACTTTGCATAGTGGTACTGTTCTGGCCCCTTGACAGCTTGATTTAAGGCCGCCCTTGCTTGTCGTGTTGACATGACAACTGTGGGATATGTCGTAAATATCCCAGGAGTGGACAGGAATTGTGGGGCTGGATTGTACGGGCAGCATTGTACGACATGTGGCTGAGCCCTCAGCCCGTCCCGGCGGCCGAGCAGGGTTCGCTGTGGTTTTGTTTGGAAAAGAAAGAAATAAGAAAGAAAGAAAGAAAGAAAGAAAAATTAAAAAGAGTAAACTTTATCTTTGGTTGATTTTGTAACTCTTCGCCGTTGCGGGATCACTCATGGCCATCAAGGACCCAGCCGGCTGAGAGCCATCAATCAACCAGTGGGTTTCTTAAAGCCTCAGAGGTATCTACTCCCCCTCCCCAAGGCTGAGCTGCTGCAGAAGGGAAGCCAAGGCTTTCCAAGACCTGAAGTGGAGGACAGGCTTTTAAATCTGGGCAGGCAGGATGGTGAGAAAGAGCATTATCAGAGTGAAGACTTGACCTAAAGCCCGTCAAAACCAGGACAGGGTCTTACCAAGCTCCATGCGTGGTCCTGCTAGTTACAAGACCCTTTGGAGCCAGGTTTTGGGGAATGTTGGACCACACAGCCTCTCCCAGCAATCCCAAATCCCATTGATGTTATTGGCCTGTTTCTGGCCTCAGTGAGTGTGGAGTATTGGTTGAATGGCTCCCACCATGGTCACCCTATCTACCCCACTGGAGCAGCCGCATCCCGGCAGACCGTGAGCAGAAGATGGAATGAGGAGGTCCCAGCGGCACAGACAAGGGTGCCTAGTGCCACTCTGCCCCGTTACATGGCATCTGAACATCTTCATGGTACCTGGAAACAAAGATTATAAATAAAATGGCACAATTGATACAAAACACAATTTTCCAAAGCGACGGTATTTGAGCAGTGAGCTGTACCAGAGCCACAGAGTTTCGTGATTTCCTGGACTTCTGACACCATTCTGGGGTAAAACAGATCAGTCCGTGCTTGGAGAAATGCCTCGGTCATCATCTTCAAAGCTATACACTCAGATTGAACCAGTTTAAAGCCCTTTTCTCAAGCTAGCATCCATGGAGGGTGACATTCCCATTCTGTTATTTTCTCTTAGGTTTGGAGTTTATAAAGCAGCACACACACATATTGAGTTTCGTTTCAAATTGAAATGAGACATTATTGAAACAAAGGAAAAGTTTCCTCTTCTCTCCCCCCATTCTTTTCTGCTATTATACACAGTAAGACAAATGATGGGCAAAAGCTCCTTCCCACTTTTTCCTTTTCTTTTTTTCCCTTTGTAATTTTGAAAAAAGACCCCAACTTGAAAGGAAGATGAGCCAGAGCTGCAAGGGAACAAAAACCATCAGCAACTCCATCGCTGGGATTTTAAAATGTTTAAATGCACCAGGGTTACAAGGGAACAATCTCTGTCATTTCTAAAGTTTCCCTGAGCTTGAGGAGCTGCGGAAAGGAAAAGAGACGAAGGGAAAAAAGGGGGCAAATAATAACAGCTCCTAAATATGAAGCATCAAATGTGAAAAGTGAATTTAGACTCAAAATACAGATTTGTTTTTAGGACAATTCATTCAGCAGAAGGTGTTTTCTGCCTTGGTCTCTGCAGCTGCTCCCCTGAAGATGAGCTGATCCTGAGCCCCTCTCACAGGACATGGCGGCCTCATGTCCCCCAGCCCAGTTATTCATGGTCTTGACCAACAGAGCCTGACAAATGAGTTAACCTTGATCCAATCCAAGATGGGCATGACTTCACTGGGAGCTGTACAAGGGCTTTATTGCTACCCCTACCCTCCCTACCAACAGCCCCAGAGAGCCTGAAGTCATCAAAGCACCCAGGCACCTAAAATCCCACCCCATACCAGTTCGCTTCCCTGCAGCACAGGGTGAGAGACCCAGTGGGTACCATGAGCATCACACCTAAGGTCCCTTCCAGCCCACCCCACCTGCAACAGCAAGCCGAGGCAGATGCTCCAGGGAGAGCAGTCAGAAGAGGGTGAGCACATGAGGTTCCCTTCCCAAATATTCCTTGAGCTTCAGAAAGGACCTCTTGAACCAGAAGCAGTTTGTAAATATTTAGTAACTCTGTGAACTTTTCCATGAAGCCTCCCCTTGCAATGCTGATTTATTCCAACCCCTTCTAAAGTTCCTTCTGCTCCTGCAGCCTGGTCCTCTTGAAGCGACCCCTGATGCTGTGAGTGCCAGAGCTCCCATCCTGTTTTTGCATAACCTCTCCTTGATGTGGTGCATCAGCTCTGAGCTCGGCTGCTTTCAGCGTGGCCGCTGCCTGGAAATTTCAGCGTGGAAAGGTGTTTGCGTGGATGGGTGGGTTTAATACCTGCCACCTCACCCTTTTGGGTCATCTCATAAATCTTAGCTGAATATATTTACTAATGAGCAAACTGTAAATGTGATGGGGAAGAGCATCCAATCACACCACCTGTTAGAGCATCACCCCTTTGCGTAGGGCGGCATGGTGGGGCATGGAGCCACTGAAGGCAAGGACCATGGGAAATCCCAGGAAGGACCTCTAGTACTGGCCAGGGTGACCACCTCCATCCCACCACCTGGTATGTAAGTGGCTTGCCGGTACTTACAAGCAGAAATCATAAATGCAACACTAGTCCTTCCTTTCCTTCTCAGATGCTGGGAGAAATGTCTTGATTAGTTTTTGTTTGCCTGTTTGCTCGGGTTTGTTTGTTTGTTGATGTGTGTTGTGTATTTGTAGGTGTGTGTAGGCTTTATTGACTGAGCGCTAAGTTGACGCATAAGTGGGGTTATAGGGAGGCATCAAGGAGGAGAAGCAAGCTGGCTGGATTGATAGATATGGCATTTACATTCTCCGTTCAATCTGCATCAGCGAGGAGGGTCACTGCAATATTAGTTTTGAATGAGATGTACTTTGTGGAGCTGCAAGGAAGCCACAGGCACAAGACTAGCAGAGTGAAACCCTTCAGCCTTCCCCAGAAACCCCCAAAACCTGGCCAGAACCACCACCATGGTGACCTGACCGTGTTTGTCCCGTAGGCTGGTGGGAGGAGAAGGGCAAGGTCGCAGGTGATGGGCTCATAGGTTGTGGGGCTGCCTGAGACAATCCTTGCCATTGCCATCGCTATAGCTAGCGCCATTGCCATTGCCATCGCCATCGCCATCGCCATTGCTGTAGGAGTGCCAGGAGAGCTGGGGCGGCTTGGTGAGCACATTGCCTCCGCTCCGCTTGGGGACAAGTGCTGTGCCAGGAAGCTCGTCTCTGTCTCCCTGCCCGACTGCCCGTGCAGCGGTGGGGGCTCCAAGCTGCGCTTCAAGAGCACTTATCAAGTTTCAGGACCCAGAAGGTAAATAAAAAGCACATTTTTTTAAGATTTCGTACTTACCAAACCAGTCCGGAGCTTTTTTCCTTTGAGGTTTGACTTGAGGTTTTTAATGCCTACTGGGTGTAAGGAAAGGAAGATGAAGGAAGACAGAAAAAGATTACTTTAATTGTCACCTGTGCCCTCTCCCCGGTGGGACAGGCAGGAGGAGGGGGTGCACCCAGGAGGAGTGCTCCCCTGTCCCAGCTTTCCCTGGGCAAACGGTTCCTTTCCCTCTCTGCCCTCAATATGTAAAAACAAGTTATTCATGCACGGTTTGTGATTTGGCTACTTCCACTTTTGGCTATCTTAACCCGAGACTGGCACCAGGGGTCTGGCTCCCAAACAGCCCAGGAAAACCAGCTCCAAAATGGTGCCCAGCACCGAAAAGCAATACCACGAACAAAAATAACGTCAAAAGGCTGAAAGATAAAAGCAGGGCAAGTCAACGTAGATTCATCCCGCTCGCACTGCCTCCCTCCTGATTTACATCAACTCAGCGCTTGAGCAACAAATATAAAATAAATATCCTCCGCGTACAACTATGTATTATACAGGTGCGTGCGTGGGCGAGCGTGGGGGTCGCAGCCTCCGCGCAAACGGGCAACATCTGCAGCTGCCCCCAGACAGACAGACAGACAGACAGATAGTCTGATGTGAATTATTTAACACAAAGTGCCGTGACCTCTATTAACAAAGGGAGATGCTTCCAGACCTGCGGGCAGCACCATGGGAAGCAGCTGGATCCAAATCAATCTAATTGAAGACGGGCCTGAATTTATTATAGGAGCTGGTGGCAAGCATCCTGTTGAGGATGCTGGTGGGGGGGGAATAGATGCCAGTACAGTATACTCCTTTTAGCTCAGCTGGAAAGATCATGGCCATAAATTGTGCTTAAGCAAAGGCTCAGCAGCTGAGCGCGTCCAGACGTGCACGCACATGTGCCGAAAAAGGGGGATTGCTTCGTGCTGGGGCGTTTTGGTAAAATAAAATTATCTTGAAATTTCCTGATTTTTTTTTCTTTTTTTCTTTCCCCTTCCCCTTCCTCTGTAATCAAAAGAAAGAACTGAAAGAAACGTGCACTTCAAGGCTTTAAATCTGAAACTTCCTAATCCCCTGAAGTCCACACTAGACTTCTTGCCTCCATGGAAACCCCAAAGCATTCATCCAAGTGATTGGCCTCCAATGAATTTTAGATAAGACAGAATGGAACGGAATTGATGTGATTTTAATGCAGAAGAAAGCGGTGGAAGGGAGGTCCACTTGGTTCATATTTGAATAAAGCAAACATGACAGACAAAAGGCTGACAGCTGTAAATGACATTGTCAGTACAAAAATTATCAGCCAGTTTACAATCTGTTTGCTTATGTTGAACAAACAGAATGTGTGTGGCATCCCTTGGCTTCATGAATGGCAGAAATACTTGCAGGCTCCGGAGAGAGGCAGATATCTGTTCCCTCCCAGCCCTCCCACTATAAGATATCCATTTGACAGCCGCGCTGAAAAGGAAAATTCTCTTCTCTTTTTTTTTTCCCCTTCTCCTCCTGCTTTTTTCTTTAAATTTTTTTTAGGTTTTGTTGGGTTTT
Organism: Charadrius vociferus; assembly: GCF_000708025.1. Taxonomy (NCBI): domain Eukaryota; kingdom Metazoa; phylum Chordata; class Aves; order Charadriiformes; family Charadriidae; genus Charadrius; species Charadrius vociferus. Next base: position 1,097,889 of record NW_009648550.1, on the reverse strand, counting down.
TTTGTTGTTGTTGTTTTATTTTTTTCTCTCTCTCTCCTCTTTCTTTGCCTGAGTTGTGGGGTTTTTTTGGGGGGGGGTTGTTTTGTTCGAGGGAGGGGAGGGCTGCAGCTGGGCAGAGCCCGCGCCGGTGCGGCAGCGGTGCTGGATGAAGCCGTTCGGCGGCTCCGGCATTCCAGGCACCAAACCTGCCGTTACCTTAGCGAAAGCTCTGGCCGAACATGCCTCCAGTTTCTTTTCTTCCTTTCTTTCTCTTCCTGCCGGGCGCGGAAGGCAGGTCCCGTCAGCTCCTTTTGGGGACGGCACTCTTGCGGCATTGCCTGGGCAGCCTCAAACCCCTTTGCTTTTTCATTCCCCAGACCAGACAAAAAGTTAGCACCCCCCAAAATGTTAGCTGCGACAAAAAGACATCTTTTTAATTTGGTCACAGGCTTAATAAAGTAGCGATCCTCCTCCTCCAAAAGGTCCACAGCACATATGAAACGAGTTGTGGGGTCTCTGCTTAGTGCTGTGGGGTTTTCAGGGCGTAGAACCCACCCCTCTTGGTTCATAAAACCCATATTTATGCCCTCAGGTGCTAAATATCTTCCTTTTCTTTTTTTTTTTTTTTTCCCCCTGGAGGATTTCTATTGTCATGCTGCGTCCTTGGTTGTGTTTCTCTCTCCGTTATTTTACGGTCAGACTTTGCAGAAGTTCTTGCCCAAGGGCCGTCCAGGCCCTTACCCCCAGCCCATCCTCATGGCATTGGGCCGCGTTCGCACCTGCACAGCTTGCGACTCCTAGAAACAAGCTGCCTACCAGCGTAATATAATCCTTCATTAAAAAGCAACCGAACCCGAAAGCCCACCTTCGGGTTTCCTTTTTGCCCTGCCAATCCTCCCTGTTTTATTCCGTCCTGACCTGAGCCTTAAAGATAGAAGGAAACCTGATGGCTTGCTGCAGTGAATCAAGTCCCCTTCTTTTATGTAAATGTAAGGGGGGGGGGAGGGGGGGAACCCACGCCAGAATTTGTTTAGTGGCACTTGGCTTGTTTGATCAGAGGGGAAAAAATAATGACAGGTGAGGACGGTCTGTGCGGGGCAGATAAAGGGACTAGAACAACACCGGGAGAATACGGCAATTGCTTTCCGGGCAGCCAAGCATCCAAACCCAGGCACTCATATGAAAAGTTTATCCAATTATGGCAAACCGGATGACGCTCGTTATGTTGTGTTACTCTTTTCATTTTAATCTAAATTGCTGTTTCTTTCTCTCTGATATGGCAATCGGTCATAAAGGGTTGACCACCATTAAAGCTGTTTGATTTGGAACCCTGTAGTGTTTGACTAAGAGGGTAAATGCAAATTTGATGAAAGAATAAGGATAAATTTACATATCAGCTTCAGCTCACATGGAGAGAGTAAACATTCTGTTTATCTCAAGTGTCACTTTATGATTTCAGTAGAATATAAAACTGACCTTGGTCCAGACATTGCAAAAGACCTGAATGAAATATATTGTTGTCTAAATACAATTTACTCAAGTAGAAGTTGTCAGCAAACCCGGCGTAACTCAGCAAACAGGGTTAGACAGCAGGGTCGCCGGGACAAAATTGTTCCGATCGACTCCGAAATGAAAATCTCCGCGGCTTTGTAGCCGGCAAGCGGGTGGGAAAGGGAAGGAGCCTCCCCTGCCGAGGCTGTTCCCTAAATCACGGCTCCTTCTTCCAGCCGCAAGCTCAAGGGAAAATCCGAGGAGTTGCAAACTCCGTGCTGCAGCGGGCGGGGGGCATTAATGCGGGGAGGGCAAATTGATTTGGCCAAAATTATGTTAAAATGCTGCATTTGGCATTTTGATTTTTTCCAACTTTTTTTTTTTTAACCTCCTGGCTGTTACTCTTTCACTCTCCCTAAATTTACACTCATGCTTTACCCAACTTCACCTACAAATAACTGCACTTCAGGTTGCACACATAATTCGACAGCCCTTTCTTTCTTTTCTGCTGCCCTGGGGTTTGTAGTTGCGGGGAAGAAATATGAAACTTTAATGGTTAATGGGAATTCTTCCACTGCACAGAAATACTTCCAGCCTTTTTAAACTACACTGAGCGGTTTTTTTCCCCTGCTCCATCAAATCATCCAAAAGGAAAAATAAATGTAGAAAGGAACGGAGATTTTCTCCCGCCGTCAGCTAAGCGATGCCTAATAAAGGGTCAAAACGCAGAGCGTGATGCTTAATGAATGACTTTGTGTATTTAACAGAGAGACGAGCGAAAATGACTGAACAAATAAATAAGAAAGTAGTCGGAACAGACACACAGAAGCAAGAGGACGCATAATCTATTTTTCCAGGTAACTAAATAGATCGGCTGTTGCAATGATGCCGTGGGCTCTCCCCCCGAAATGCCGATCTGCCCGCAAAGCACGGGACCAGGATGGAAGGAGCAGACGGCGAGCAAAGGGCTCTGATTGGGCTCCATACGGACCCCGGGCAAGGTAAAAAGGCCGGAGGGCCCCCCTGGGCTGGGGAAGGCAGGGAGGGCAGGGGTCCTTGGCGCCCCGGCGGCAGCCCCGCTGGCGGCTGGTCCTGGCAGAGCCCGGGCACCGGCGTCTGCGGCTCCAGCCCTGTCCCCGTCCCCGTCCCCGGGAGCGGCGTGGGCTCAGCAGAGACAAAGGCTGGAGGGGAACAAAAGGCAGAGGGAAATAAAGGCGACTCGTGCGGGGTCGTTGGTCTTGCTGCGGATGGGGTTGTTAGTGGGGTTTGCTTATTTGTTAGTAGAAACAGCTATATTTTAATGCTTATTTTGACTGCCTAGAAATTGCGTTTGCAGGGGCCGGATCGTAGGAACTGTTCGCCTGTCGGTGCTACTCCTCAAGTGGACCCTTTGCTCTCAGACAGTACAAACATGGGTAAAACATAGCAAGTCTGGGTGATGCCCCGGTTCCCCCAGGCTCTGGTGCCCACACCACTTATTTGGGTCTGATTTCCTGCTTTAACCACAGCCCAAACCGCATCTGTAACGGCAACATTCGGCAATTGCCATTTACCTGGGCTCAGAACGCATTTAGGATCCTTTTTTAATTCACGAGCATCGATTTAATGAGGGAACCTTGCAAAGCCGAAAGGCCTCGTGATACCATGTGGGGACTGTTTCAATCCCCCTCGGGGAGCCGCGGGGCAGGGATGGGTGCGGAGGCAGAGCCCTGAGACCCGTCAGCCCGGGGTTTGGCCCCTGATGTACAGGGGAGAGACCGTATGGAGCTACAGCCCCTGTGCACCGCTTGCTTCAGAGCTCCTAGGCTAATCCCTCAGTAGAAAACAGAAAAAAAAAAATATAAAAAAAAATCAGGAAAAATAAACCAAAGCATGTGAAAAAAAAACCCAGGGAGAGGCGGCTCTTCCCCGGGACAGCCCTGTGCCCTCCCAGGCTGCGTGGGGAGGGCTCCTGCCCCATCGCTTGATCTGTTCCCCCCATTTATAGAGATTATTTGCACTTCTAAAAGCCTGAACAAGGCTGCAGCTCCTGGGGGCCGGGAGCAGGCTGGGAGAACAAGGGATTTGGGCTGACCCCGGGAATTCCCCGCTGCTGCATTGTTTCAGGGCAGCCAAGAATTAGCAGAAGGGGCATTTTGCCTTTCAGGGGAGGGAGGGGATGCCTCCTCCCTAGCTGGGGAAAATCGTATTCTGCTGGGTAAAAAGATTCACGTGTTGTTGATTTTGATGTTGTATTTAAATAAAAAAAATCCCAGGGGGGAAAAAAGTTACTGAGAGGAAGACCCAGGGTTCCCTAAGCCTGTGCTGGCCGCATTTTCACTAAATTTTGAATCTCAAATGAGATTATTTCTCCATATTTTCAAAATTATGATGATTTTTAGTTTTTAAGAGAGATAAAAGGAGTTTTTGAAAGAAATAAAACTGTCACTTTCCCCTTCTTCCCCGCCCAAGGGGACAGCTGCCCCTTGGCACACAGCTGGTCCTGCACTTTACTGGGGTTGCTGTAGGGCAGGTACCAGCGTCCGCAGCCCTTTCCTGGATTTCCTCTGGTGGGTAATTGCCCTGGCGCGATGCTCGCTCGGTCGCTCTCTTTGAGCCCAAGTGACCTGGGCAAAACCTGCCCGGGTTCGACTTCCCCTCCTTTTGAATCCCTTTGCTCACGAAGGCAACTTGCCATGGCTCTATCCTCTTTGCAAATGTCATACCTGCTATTTCTGCGCTTTAATCTGACAAGGTATGAGCGAGGGCTCTGCCAGATGGGCCCTAGCGATGATGATGTTACAGGTGCTCTTTGGAGATGAGCTACTTTCCCAGCAAGAAAGGCAAGAGCCTGTTTCCCAGAGCGCAAAGCACAAGGTGGGATTTGCTAAAGCAGGATTTGGACTTTGCTGACGTTCAGATCCCAGACAGAAGTCAAGAGGACACCTGGTGAAGAAAGGCCCATTAATTCACATGAGGATGGTCCCTATAGACCGACCACATCCATGATGGTCCAAACCCTCTGCTTTAATCCTCCTGCTCCCAGGTGGCTGGGAGACCACCCAGAACATGCATGTGCATGGGACCGGGTGCTCCTCACCCCTCAGGGCTGCCCAAGAGGACACCATGGCCACTCTGTCTCAGCCTATCCCCTGGTGCCTCTGTGGGCTCCACATGGGGTCCTGTGGTCTGGGACACCCTTTGCTGCCCATTCCAATTTCTTCCTAGCAGAAAGCCCAGCTCTGTAGCTGGCGTAATCCCACTGGCTTTCACATTTTGTACTGATCTCCCCAAAGCAGGACCAGTCCCGTAGGCTGCTTATGCCATATGGGAAGGTCATACCTGAAGCATAATCCTGCCCAACGATACCTATAAAAAGGAGGAAGGCAGATGCTCTGGGCTTTTGGCATCACAAGTGTGAACCTTCCCCCGCAGTGGAAACCAGGGCTTATAATGGAGTTGCTGACACCACCTCAATTACCGCCGCACTACCCGCCGCCCTGTAATGAAGGAATTTTCCTCTTTTTGCAGTGTGAATACTAATTGAGATGGGCTCCAGCGCGGCACCAGCGCAGGAGGATGGTGCCATCTAAAGGAACTGAAGGCAAAGAAGAGCAGCAGCCGCCGCCGAGGGGGTGCAGAGGGACCAGCAGCATTGTTTTAGCTGCTGAGAGGTGGCTCAGCAGCAGGGCCTCAGCTCAGCAGAGGCTTCCAGAGGAAATTTCTGATGGGTGTTTGATAGTTTCATGCCACCTTAGAGATAATAGGGGCCCTCATTTGCATAGAATTTGCCTATTTCCTACAAAGCTGACATTCAAGGGTATTTTCCTCCTGGCACCTTCTCGTTTCCATCATGTACATAGCTGCTACCAGGGAAATCAAGCGTAATATCTGACTGTCTGGGATCCTTGACCCCAAAGCCAAGTTGTCGTGATCCTAGAGGACTTGATGCAGGTCTTTGGGACCAGGTTTTAGAAGTGCCCATACCTGATGTGTACAAGCTCAGTCCTGCCTCAGTAACTTTGCTGGAGCATCAGGGATGGTTACAGTATAGGAACTGGCAACTGGGTCCTCCGCAGAAAAGCTTTTGAGCTAACCAGTCCAAGACAACCTATGGGCACATCTGCTGGAGCTCTGACCCAGCTTAAACTCTCCCTGATGCATTTCCTTTGTCAAGAGGGCTGCAGTCATCCAAAAAATCCTCTTGGCATATGCAGCTAACAAGCCCGAACCAACACCAGCATTCCTATTTTACCTTTTTTGACTCACTGCACGCTATGAAAGAAACATCAGTCATGATTTACAGAGCCGCCACAAGAACCCTGCAAGATGGGACTGCCCGCTGAATTCCAGGTACGTGAGGAAGGCTGACACTTTTGTTTCGGCAATTAATTAATTTTCACAGGGCTTTCACTTTTACAACCTCTTTTTCCACTTCCCAGGTTGCTCAACTCGAAATCAATAAGACCACCCCGTGATAAAGACGTCATGCTGAATGTATATGTCATTAATCACTTGAGTTACCTTTCAACCCAGTGCGTTTCCTTTGTTGGAGCCTTCCCTCGAGGTACTGGAAAAACAAACAGACACATTTATAACAACCCCTTAGGGCTAAGTCAACACTTGCATTCACCTCCTTACTCAACATCTTGGGCTTAACCAAGATCATCTCTAAAACTCCTCAAAGAGCTACAAAGCAGTAACTGTACTTTCCCAGTACAGATAATTGGGATTTTACATGGCATGATGATAGACTTCATTGAAAAAGTTATCCTAACATCATGCTCGCTGCTGGGAGTCCTAAAGCCGTTGCCCAAACCAAAGCAAGCGTTCAGATGCCCGATGGCATCATGAAGACACGCTTGGGCATGTTTTCCAAACCATTAATATTTGGCTGTGGTGCAATGAAAGATGAAAGACCTGCAGTCCTGCACTTTCAACCACCCAAACCACATATGACATGGCCCTGTAAAACAGGTCCCGCCATGCCTCAGTCCTATTTTTATGCGTCTCCTGTAGAAGAGCGATGCAAAGGTCAACAAGTCAAGAGCTGGAGCACCCAGGACCATCAGGTTTACAGCCATGCACAGGAGCTCATTTCAGCCTCCTTGGGCACAGGGATCCCTGTTTGCAGGATCTGACCCTGGGGCTCCCGATACACCTCGTTTGCAGGATCCAGCACCACCTTGTGCTTTCTTGGTCAATGAGCATGCCCGACCTGCTGTGGGGTCCATCTCACCTGCAGTCCTTCATGCAGCCAGGTCCTCTCCTCTTCTGAAGGTCTCCACAGCCTACCAGGAATGATAGAGCCTCCACTGAAGTATTCAAAATATTTTTGAATGAAAGTGTCAGTTCAAGATCCTCGGCATAAAACATACCTAACAAAGCCTATTTGCAAAGTAAATTTACTCTGGATTTCCGATACCTAGGAAAGTTTTTTCTATTATATTTATTTAAAATTACAACAGTTTACATTAGAAACAAGCTCAAACAATTAAGGTAAAAGATAAATAACTGCATACAGTTTAATTTTACAAAATGCAAACATACATCTTTCATTGTTCCATTATCCGAGTATTAAGTGCAATATAATTGTCTGATGCATTTTCGCTGACTTAAATGCTACAAAATTAAATGGGCCTGACTTTTATGAAATAATCTTTATTTTCCTTCATCGTGCAAGCAGTGGCCTGCGATGGCTTAGAGGTTTTTTGGGGGGCACCTTCAAACACAATGTTTGCTTTCCGCTGTGCAGCAGGGTTCCTCTGGATTTCAGATGGCCAACAGTACCTCCTAGCAAGATGCAATCCCAAGAAGCAGGAGTTGGAGGTCGCTTTCGGGAAAACAGGGTATCATTGTGGCTGTTAAGCTAGCAGGGAGAGCTGCGGGATGCTCTGAACGCCATGGTGAGCGAGCACGCCGTACTTGCCATGCTTTCCTTGCTCCCCTCAATAAACACCCCTGGGGGACACGCTCTTTATCTGGGATGCAATTATAAAAATTGGCTTTGAAATAATCCTTTTAGAAGGATAAAAAAAAAAGAAATAACAGCCAGCTTATGTGCTTATGTTGTAAGGTTGGTACTGTACATATTAGAGCGACTCATAAAGGCAGTATTATACCAACAGCAGAGCGTCCGGAGGCCTCAGAAAGAGTGGGTTTGCTTTTTGAGGAGCATTCTGAGTCTGAAGGAAGAACAGGGAAAATTAAAGCTGGTGTTATCTTATTAGGCCCTGATATAAAGAGGCTGAAGATTATGATGATGATGTTTAATTTTGGAAAGAAATGGGAAAGTAGGAACATGGCAAAATAACAGTGAATAATGCACAGCCTGGAAAAAGACAGGTGGGAAGAGCTGTCTGACGAGGCAAGCGGAGGAACCTGCAGCACAGCAGGGTTGCCTTGGGGCAGAGCGAAGGGGAGCCCACAGTGTGCCACGGTGGCATCGTGGTCCCTGGCGGCGCTAGCCGGAGGCCGACCCAACACCCTGTTGCTAAAACCAGAAGCACTTGCCGACTAATTGGGGTGTAAGTTACAGATGGATCATACCATTTTGAGCCACGGACCGGGCTCACAAAAGTCTGCAGGTGCTTAGGGATAATCCTGTAAACCCCTACTCCTCCAGCTCTTTGAAGACGCCTGCAGCTTTCAGCAAGCCAAGAGGAGAGGCGGCATCTCCTGCTGCTTCTGAAGGGCTGAAATGGGCCCTCCGAAACACTGGCCTTATCCCAGCCCTTTGCATCCATAAGGCGCGTGTTGTGAAAGGCAGCTTTCCCCCATCAGCTTCCCAAACACCTCTATTCCTCCTTCGTAGCTACATCACCTGCCTGCTTAGGGATTTAGGAGGGGATGCAGCCCCCATGTCACACCGCCGCTGCTCCGGTAGCATCTTATAACATCCTCTGAGTTATGAAGACCATATTTGTCTTGAAAACAGGCACATTCCTCTTGTGCGAGGATGCCTCCAGCCGCCTCCTGGGTGGGCATGAATCACACCAGCCTGCCGAGATTGGCCCTATAACTCCTGTCTGCAGCAGCCCTGGCGTGGGCTGCTTGCGTGGGGGTTGCTGGCGAATGCCGGGAACGTTTTCCAAGGCAAATCAAGTGTTTCGATAAGATGCACCCGACGTGCAGGCACGAGGTGTTGATTTGTGGTGGCTCTCAGGGCGGCGACGCTGAAAGGGCAGACCCTCAGCTGGTGTAAATTGGCACCGTTCCCCCCGGGGCCCTGGGTCAGCTCGTAAAATGGTGTAACTCAGCGTAGCCCTATGGATGTCACTGCATCCCCACTAATTTACCCCTGCTGAAAACCTGCTCCACGGGATGAAAGCATTAACTCTGCTGCTGGCCAGTGCAGGGATGCTTCCCAGACCTCTGCTTGCAACCAGAACTGAAAAATCGCAATGCAACTTCTCTTCTCTTCCATTCTTTCTTTTTTTTTTTTTTAATAACTCTTTAATACTTTTTCTTACAGCTGCATTCTCCGTTGTCTGCTCCTGCATCCACAAAGAGGGGCTGCTAAAGGAGAAGCCGGCGTGCTAATAACTCACTACCTAGGCAGTCGCAATGCCCCAGCCTTCACTCGCACCCTCAGACAAAAAGGCCATGTGTCACAGCCCTGAGACAAATGCTCCTGGCACAATGCTGCGACACAAGCGAGAGGTTCGCTTCGGCCCCCCCCCCCCCCCAATCCCCCCTCAAATCCTCCTGCCTGCACCTGTCCGGACATCCCTGCCTGTATGAAACTCAGGCAAGGGGTTGCAAAAACTCCTGGTGAAGGGAGCGGGGTGAGAATCATCCCGAGAGTGGGCATGGGCTGAGGTTTGCTCCCGGACCAGCTCGGTTTGCTGTCAGCAGCGAGGAGCAGCTGCTGAATTTAAGTCCGGTGCAGCATCTCCACGGGGATGTTCTTGACCGGCCCCAGGTTCTGCCTACTTTTAGAGAGGTGGTGTTTACGAGACAGAAATTTGGGTGATTTGCATGAAAACACATGGACTGGAGAGGGGAAAAAAAAAAATAAGAAAAGAAAAGAAATACTTGGGTTTTTTTTAAAAAAGAAAAGACAAGAAAAAAAAGGGAAAAAAGCTTGTGGCGGGCATGAGCAGACAATGGTGTCTCTATGGAGATAGGGAGGGGGAGAGTGGGTGAACGTGCCTGAAAGGCAGACACCCAGCCACCAGCCTTCTCACAACTTTTTGGGGAAACCCTTTCTGGCACATACAGAGAGTTAGAGCACAGGTAGAGCTTGCTTTACCTGAAAATTCACCCAACCAGGCGTTGCGCCTCTGTACACTTGCTAACAAAGTCATTGCCCTCAATTTTGGTGACCAACAGGAGAGGTGCTGTTCCCAGCTGTGCCTCCTCCAGTCGCTAGCTGGTTTAAACTGGAATGCCTCTAGCGCCCTGGGGCTGGTGTGGAATACCAGCAGTCCCAGCAGAGACACACCAGAGGGATCAGGAAGCCTCAGTGCGCTCTTGGGTGGATGCTTTCTTCTCTGTATCAAGGAAATCTGGGCAGAAAACAATAATCCCAAGAGCCAGGGACTTTGCTGGGATGCTCGGAAAAGAAGATAGAAATGGGGAGAAAACCCCTCTCTCTATCTAGAAATTATTTTCATTTTGCAAAATAAAATAAAAAGGTAGTTTTAGATTTTATGCAATAGATATAGCTTTTTTTCCCCATATGCGATTCATGAATTGCTGTCTTTTCAAAGAAAATTGCCCGTTTTCCTTTTACGCCCTCATGATACAGGACTAAAAGCAGAGATGCTGGTTGACAGGAGAGCAAGGTACCACGTGCTCCAGAAGCTCAGCACCACCCACAGCAATGCCAGATGGAAGGATGGGAGGAAAAGAAGTGAAACCAGTGGTGCTAATGGACATCTCCTTTCCCCATCTCCCTCTTCTTGGTCATTCTCCCACCTCCCCTGCAACAAGAAGGACCAGCAGTAATTCAGCAGAGATGCACTTGACTTGCACTTGATGGAGATGCTGAACTGAAGCCCAAGCATCCTCAGTGAAGCTGCTGCCTGGGCTTCGGGAGCAGGCAGGGTTTGCCACGGAGGCCCTGCACTGCGGGTAGACCCGCCAGGGAGCAGCTCGTCCCCCCCAGGAATGCGCCCACCCCCTTCAGATGAGAGGGCATCCTTGGAGAGCGAAACGGGGTCCTCACCTTTCCCTCTCCTTTCAGTTCCCTGGGACAAAACATAAATACCTCCAGCCAAGTGCACTCAGTACGTACTTGTTTGCCAAGCCATTATCTACTCCTGGGTTATGAGAAGGCATTTGTGTTTCAACGGGAATCCAATCAATAAATTCCACAGTCTTTCACCCTCTCTTCTCAGCAAACATATCCATCCCACCCCACTACACCAGGTTTTCTCCCTCTGCTGGAGTTAAATATTTGTGGGGCCTCTTGTTAAAACATCATGAGCACCGGGCTACAGCAGAGGACTCTGGCCAGCGCTGGCTGGGGTTCTTCACAAGGAGCGTCTCTCCTCCCTTGGAAAGGGATGGGTGATGGGAGAAGGCGATTATCCTGCTATTCTACCCACCCCAAACAGGAGTTTTGGTCATGGAAAAGTCAAATCACATGAAAGACCACCTTCCTTGGATTTGGACCCAGTAATCCTTATGGGTCCCTTCCAACTTGAGATATTCTATGATTCTATGATTCCTAATACAACCTTTTAAAATGGTACCTTGCTCATATTCTGTTGATGAGATGAACCTTTCTCATTTCCAAACAAGAGAAACTCCTAATTTACTGCATCAAGGATAAGTCAGATGCCATAAGTTCCCCTTGGAAGTCCCTTGGGCACCTCTGAAACTCATCCTTAGTCTGTAGGAGAGGCACCGGGAAGGGACAAGGCTAAACCCCAGGTCAGCTGGTCCGGGAAGGGCTTTGGACGCCCTGAAAGCACAATGATATAAGGTGATAGCAGCTGTGACAGCAGACCTTCAGCAGCCACTGGTGGCTCCAGGTGTTCCCAGGTGTGCCCCAAACCTGCCCATGCCCTCTCCAGCTTTCTGCCTTATCTGACTTGATATTGCTGGGGCAAGAAGGTACTTCTCTCCAGCAGGGTGCAAGGATCTGCCATAACCATGGCATTCCTAGCAACAGAAAAAGAAAGCATATTTTTCTTAAGCTTTACTTTAGAGGCAACAGCAAGCTGAAGTTAATGGAAGGTGTTTTCCTGGTGCCAGATCCGTTCCCATTCTCTCTCCTGAAGAAGGGAACTGTGTATCCCAGAAGCGCTCAGCACTAATTAGGAACTTTCATCAGGAACTCGCTAACAACTTGCACTGCCTGCAGAGCTGCTGCTCTCAGCCCTATGTTTAATAACTATTCATGTCTCTCAGATTTCTCTCCACAGCCTCTTTCTGTCTGGAACAATGAAGTCTGGCAAGGCATGTTTCCAATTAAGATTATCAACCGCGTTATTAAATGAATTCAATGAGCACTTAAGATCTGGAAGTTTTTTCCATGCCAGATAGGTACCAGACGTGCTATGCAGACACTCTTCTGTCTTCTCAACATATGGCCTTGCTTTGTGTATTCATGATGTGCATCTCCAGTAACTAACTTAGAGCCTGACTGATACCCATCAAGTCAAGATGTGTTAGACCAGTCAATGGGAAATCTCCCACTGGTGCCAGCAGCAAGATGGAGCAGGTTATACTGGTGGGCTATTGCTGCCCATGAGCCTGATGCTTAGATCTTCATTCAACTGGTGGTTGGCTGCCTGGCTTTAAAGTCTAGCTTGCTGTCACCACCACGTGCAAGCAAACCCCTCAGTTATGGACAGGCTTTTTCCCAAAAATGGACCTCCTACCCAGCGGTATGATCCAGCTGCAGAGCTTTCCTCCCCACGGCTGGTGTGCCTGCTCCTCTGATCACACCTGGTAGCTCTCCTGGCCACACCTGGTTAGCAGATTTTGATGCTTTCTTATATCTTAGTATATAATAAAGCCATGTTGCAACCGCAGACTGAGATGAGCTCTTGCAGGGCTTTGCTCTGAGTCCGAAGACCTTTATGAGATGCTCAGTTATGGGCAGATTTGAAGGGACTTTTGGATGCCGGGCTTCAAACTGTCTTCTTTGTACCTGTTGGTGTTTTCCATAAGGTGCTAGAGAGCACACCATACAGTCACAGACTTGAAGATAGGTGCTAAAAGTCCAAGAAAAACAGTCATATTTCCAGGAAGAGCAATCCTGATTGGCAGCTTTAGCATATTCTAGTTGTTAAAGGCTTGTACAGTGAGACACTGAAGTCAGTGGTGACAGGACTTCCACGGCAGCGGAGAGTCTCAGCCGCTTCCTTGAAAAAAAAGTGATTGCTCTCCGCATCAGGAATATCTTGTGGAAAAGAAAAATATGTCACCAGAGCAATGGGGAGTTTCTGACACAAGTAATGGGCGTTGAAAGCTATTGGCCCCGCTGCAAGAATCTCTCAATCAAAACCCAATATCAAACAGCAAAGGCTGCAGCGAGGAGGGAGGAAATTTGTAGCAGAGCTTGTCAGGGGGGCAGGAGCTGCAGGCACTTGACGGGGAGCTGGTCTGGCGCCAGCTGCCATCGGGAGCATCTTGAGCTGGGACGTCCTGCGGGTCCTGAGCAGCAGCGGAAACGGGGGGAGCGGGACGGCAGCTCACAGTGGGAGAGGCATCCCATGCTTGCTTGTCTCCCTAAAATCATGACACTGAGACCTTGGGGTGGGTAACCAGGGATGGAGGAGCCCTGGATTTGTCCCAGAAGTTGCTCCTCTGCAGTAAGGCATACCTTGCAGCGTGCCGTGGTCGCTCCTGGTCTCTCAGTTTACACGTAGCTGTGGACATGGAGGTTTGGTTTGACCCTCGAATGGAGCACATTATCCAATAGCATATTCCCCCTTGGCTCCGTCTATAGTGAATTGTAGGGAGAGAGACAGCACCAGAGAATGAGGGGCATTGTGGCAACATCACATATATCCCAAAAAAAAAGAAATAAAATCAGGCTGTATTATAACAACTGTATTATATCAGGCTAATTTTTAATTAGGGCTATTAGGGGAATAGTCCTGCAGTCAGTGAAGTAAACGGGAACTACCTTTAAGCCTTAACCTTTTTAATCATCCCCGCATGGCATGCCAGAGCTTGTGAATAGGAGCCTTTTGTTCCTCCAAAAAAATCTAGCAGACAATTGCATGTGAAGGCACCATCTATATTTAATAGACAACCTGTCAAGAGCCGGGCAGCTTGTTACCCTCAAACCACATGCCTAGATAAAGGAGAGAGTATCTGGCCTGATTTTCAAAGGCAAGTGCGCTCACAAACGCGAATTAAAGGCCTTGGGAGCTGTGTTTACTCAGCACCTCTGAAAATGGTGGCCTGGTGGCCACGATCCAGGCGCTATTGAATTCCCTGGAAGGGCTCCACCGGGCGTCAATGGGCGTTGGATCAGGCCCTGGGGAAGGAGCGATGTCTCGAGGGAAATGTCACCTGAATTAATACAAATAAATAAATCTCTCTCTCTCACACACGCACACACACAAACCCAACTGTTTAAACTGTAAACGAACTATTTGGGACTTAATGTCTATTCACGAGTCAGGCAACGGTGTGAAGGCTAACAACTAAACTATGCTGGTAAACCACAAATCCTCTGAATCAATATTGTTCAGTTTACTGTACTAATAATGGCGAGTGGTGCCATATGCAGTGTTATTGTGAGGGTGCTACAGCAGGTTGGGCGTTTTTTGCCCTTTACATGTCTGCAGTCAAAACAGGCATCAAACACACCTTGAAATCAAGGCAAGGCCTGACAAAAACATTTGAAACACCATCACGGTGCTCCTCAAGAGCATAGAGCTGCCAGCATCTTGCTGGACGGATGGTACACCTCAGCTAGCTCCTGCTTGGCTTCTACACTCTATGTTTCCCTCCATCGCACTCCTCCCAGAGAGCATTTATCCTAATAAGTGAGGGAATCTACCTCAGATGAAAAACGAGAGATCAATGGTCTTCCTGAGGAGAAAGTCTGATCACATACAAGGTCCTGTTAAATGGTCTGAAACCATTCTCTTTTCTCTTCCCCTTTCCTGGGTATACAGGATGCCACAGCCTGAGAAGTGACATCTGGGGATGCTGTCCACAAATTTTTGAGTCCCCCTCAGGCAGCTGAAGCAGCAGAGGCCTTCACAGAGATAAACCAGCAGTGAGGCACAAGTGCTCCAGGGGTGGAAGACCTTGCTGCGACCAAGGAGAGGTCTTCCATCCAGCATCCAGTTCACAAACCCAAAGCACATTTTGGGCACAACTGCTAAAAGACAGACAGTGAAAGCCATTTAAGTACCTAGAGAGATGGGCAAATGATGGAAGAGATTTGGAGAAACAGCAGGCTTTGCAAAAGATCAGCCACCTGGTCAGCATCACTCAGCGCTTCCCAGCACCCATGCCTCTATGCAGGAGGGTCCTGAGGGCTGCATCTGGCTCAGATGCAGGGAGGACAGGGGTGCTCGGGCTGTGTGAGAATGAGACTGGGGCATGAGTGACAAGGTGTGAATTTGGGGCCATGCTTCTCACCTTCTCTTATCTTTCCTTTACGTCACTGAGGTTTGGAGGCCCCCAGGGACATGGCAGTAAGGGTGAGGACCAGCGCTTTTTTTTGCCTTACCACCAGATAAAACTGAGGCATATGCTAGTGTGGGGCTCACCAAAAGTCTTTGGAAAATATTGAAATGATCATAGAATAATAGAATCATAGAATGGTTTAGGTTGGAAGGGACCTTGAAGATCATTGAGTTCCAACCCCATTCCCCCTTGTCCTATCACTACATGCCCTAGTAAAAAGTCCTTCCCGAGCTCTCCCGTAGGCCCCCTTTAGGTACTGGAAGGCCACAATAAGGTCTCCCTGGAGCCTTCTCTTCTCCAGGCTGAACAGCCCCACTTTCTCAGCCTCTCCTCATCGGAGAGGTGCTCCAGCCCTCGGATCATCCTCGTGGCTCTCCTCTGGACATGCTCCAGCAGGTCCATGTCCTTCTTATGTCGGAGACTCCAGAGCTGGATGCAGTACTCCAGGTGGGGTCTCACGAGAGTGGAATAGAGGGGCAGAATCACCTCCTTTGACCTGCTGACCACACTTCTTCTGATGCAGCCCAGGGTACAGTTGGCCTTCTGGGCTGTGATCGCACATTTCTGGCTCATGTTGAGCTTCTCGTCAATCAGCACACCCAGGTCCTTCTCCTCAGGGCTACTCTCCAGCCATTCCCCGCTGAGCCTGTATTTGTGCTTGGGATTGCCCTGACCCAGATGTAGGACCTTGCAATTGGCCTTGTTGAACTGCATTAGGTTGGCTTGGGCCCACCTCTCCAGCCTGTCCAGGTCCCTCTGGATGGCATCCCTCCCCTCCAGCGTGTCTACCTCGCCAAACAGCTTGGTATCAATGACAAACTTGCTGAGGGTGCACTCAACCCCACTGTCCATGTCCACGACAAAGATGTTGAACAGTACAGGTCCCAGTACCGAGCCCTGAGGAACACCACTCATCACTGGTCTCCACTTAGACATCAAGCCGTTGAATGCAACTCTTTGAGTCCGACTGTCCAGCCAGTTCTTTATACACAGAGTGGTCCATTTGTTGAATCCATGTCTCTCCAATTTAGAGACCAGGATATTGTGTGGGACGGTGTTGAACGCTTTGCACAAGTCCAGGTAGATGACATCGGCTACTCTTCCCTTGTCCACTGCCGCTGTAACCCCTTCGTAGGCGGCCACCAAATTTGTCAGGCATAGTCGACTTGCCCTTGGTGAAGCCATGCTGGCTGTCACCAATCTCCTCCTTCTTTTCTATGTGCCTTAACAGAGTTTCCAGGAGGATCTGCTCCATGATCTTGCCGGGCACAGATGTGAGACTGACTGGCCTGTAGTTCCCTGGGTCTTCCTTATTTCCCTTTTTGAAAACAGGGTTATGTTTCCACTTTTCCAGTCAGGAGGAACCCCACCAGAGCACCACGACTTCTCAAATATGATGGCTAGAGGCTTAATATGATGGCTACATGGCTAATATGATTCAGGTTTCCCAGCACAGGACTCGATGACTTCTATAGCTCTCCCAGGATTTCAGCTGATTTAATTATATCTATGTATATATATTTCATTTATTTATAAATGAAGGTAACTCTGTTGAGTTATAAACTAAATTAAGGGGAAGGTCCATGGGGTGCCTGGACTGCCTTCCCTGTAGGAAAAGCTCTTTGAAAGGCAAGAAGTCAGAGCCCAGAATTAAAGAAATTGTGCTTCTCTCAATTTTTTACTTATTTAATACTTTTCTTTTGCTTGAGCAAGATCTAACCACTCTTCCCTAGCCCTCGTTTAAATGCAAACCTATTTCAAACCCGCATCCCGTGTATCGAATCGCTTGCCATATGCTCCCTCCAGTGGGCAAAGGACCTCAAAGCAAAGGCAGCAGAAACGCTTTGACATTCTGCTCCAAGACCCTACGGCAAAACTTACCCCGCCAAAAGAGCTGAGGCCGGTTTGGGTTTCACACCCAAGGGCTCAGCCTGCTTTTCTGTGCTTACCCTGTTAAAAATCTGCCTGAAAATTTTACTTTACCTGAAGGAGGAAGGTTAAGTTTTGCTGGGGCTTGCTTAGCGTTGGTCAATCCTGCCTGACCCAAGCCCAGGAGGTCTCAGGCTGCCCGTTTCTTCTCTATTTATTTTCCCTGGCTGATTTTAGGGTGCCTTTCTGGGATTCCTCACCCACCCATCCCCATGATCACCTTCCATGCCTTAGCCAGGACCTTCACTGCCTAAATAAACCATCATAAACCAATTCTTCCTTGGAGACACAATATTTCATAAAAAAACCCCTGATGTACAACCTTCATACAGCTACAAAATCACCTTGTTCCACCTGCCTCAGCCGTAACTAACTTTTCAACACCCACAGTTCCAAATGGGAACCTTTGGTTAATGAACAATGGGAAACCCATTGTTTGGGAGTTTTAGAGGCTAGGCAGAAAGAATGCACACTGTCAGCATGGCTCTGGGTCTCAGGGGGAACAGATTAAGAGCACAGTGACCCACAAGCTGCCATCCAAAACCAGCTTTCCCGTTAAAACAACACGTGTGCTCGGACCGGTGCTTTTACACCTCCCAGTTGCTGAGGTTTGTAATTTATGGCACACTCAGAACTTAGAAGTTTGGCTTGTGGGACTGGTGTGAGGGGGTCATGGTGCCTACGGAGGCTGAATATATTCCCAATCCATGTTGTACGCTGAAAATGGGGTTCACTTCTGAGATCCTCCCAGACACAGGTGTGGGGTGGGGAAGGGCACATTGCCCTGAGCTGCCCGTACATTTGTTTAGCCATGACTTTATCCCATCTCCTTCTAAACCGCTGGTGTATTTCACCTCTTCAGCATCCCACGGCAGCAGTTTTCCTAATTTCTCACCGATATTGAAAGCACATTTTTTTCAGTGCTCCCCCCAGTTTGGTGTGGTTTAGAAAGGCTTCTTTCTCTGGGCTGCTCTGCCCGTGTGGCTGGATGTCTGCAGACAGTCGGGTTTAATTGCGGGATCACGGCCTGTGTCATTACTCCTGGCATCCCGTGCTACCCAGAACAATAGAGCTCCCTCTGCTAAAACAAGCACCTACAGCATTACTTAAATCAAAGCCCTTTCAAACTGACCGATCCCCCCCAAAGAAAATGCAGTTTTCCTATTAAGCCTGAAAGCAATTATCTGGGATTAGCATCAGATCAAAAGGGATTACTTCCAGTATTGTTTTCAAAACCCTCAGGGCTGGCAGAATTATGATACTGCACCGCCACCACCGCTGCCGGCACGCCGAGCCCGCAGCACCCGTGCCGGGCTGCTGAAGGATGCCAGCCATCCGGCACCCTGCCGTGGTGGGGACTTTGGGTGTCCTGGGACAGTGGTGGGATGGTCTGGGGGACCTCAACAGGCTCAGCTCTGATTTCTCTCCGCTTCCCTGGCGTGCTTTGGCAAAGGACGGATCACAATTTTTCAGGCATCTTCGCACGGTGGTTTGCACACCCCGCTACCCCTCTCGGAGCAGGGGACAGCAGCAGCATCACCCTGCATGGGCTGTAGGGCTGCATGCAGGGGGCATGGGGCTGTGTTGGTACCCACAATGGGTGGGTATCGCTCTCGGTCGGAGGACCATGGTGTGAAACCCCTGCCCTGCAGAACCCAGAGCTGCACCCAGCTCTTCTGTCGAACAGCTGGGCTCATCACGCTGAGTGCCTCAGTTTCCCCACCTGTGAAAGGGTCAGGGGCTGTGGCAATCACCTCTGGAAAGCCCTGGGGAACACCCACTGAAGCACACCACATAAAAGCCAAGTGTTTTACCTGCTGTACCTCAGAAGCCTAATTAAGACACCAGAATATGAAGGAAGGCTTCAGAGAGCAAAGGTACTTCATAACGTGCATTTCTCCTCAATCTTACCTGCAGCTCCTGGTGACTGGTTATTGTATTGCCAAAATAACACAAAAAGCAAGGTGCGTGAAGGTGTTAAAGCTAAAATGGAGCTATGTGTTATTTCAGGTAAGCTGCAGAGGGGCAGCGGGACCTCGCGGGTGAGGGGTCTGGACCCCTGGGACCTCGCAGCCCCCCGGCCCCATGCAGCGGCTCTCCTGGCTGCTGCCTCTCCCTTCTCCTGCACGATTTAATGGGGTAGGTCCTTGTGGGAGCAGGAGCCATAGATCTGCTGGAGGCTCCTTGGCCCACGACGGATAACATTTCATCCTCCTTTCCTCCTTGCCCCCCCCCCGTAAAGCAGGAGGTGAGGCTGGTTCAGGGCGATGCGGCAGGAGGGCGACCTGTGAGCGAATCCACCTCCCGGCAAAGCAGCTCCGTGAAGGAAAGGGTGTTGAAGCGGCGAAGTGCAAAGGGTTATTGTTAAACCAGCAGTGTCACGGTGCCTGCAAAGGTCTAGAGATAAATGCCCCATAGGCTCTGTGCAGGGAGGTGAATATTGTTGTTGGTTTGGTTTTTTTTTTATTGGGCAGTGGAAAAAAAGATGGGCTTTTGAGCTGGGTGAGTCGGGAAACTCCAGATTTCTGTGTTTGTATCGAGAAGACTAATGAGATGGCTCAACTCTTATTATTTGGCCAATTTTATTTTTAGAGTTTGTTCCTCCTTCCCAATGTGGACAAACTCCCCGTGGCCACAGAAAGCAAGCCTGCATTTTAAAGGTTTGGGCGATACCACATTTAAAAGCAGTTATTTTAGGAGCTTCCCGTGAATGCTATATAATTCGGCATTTTTGAGGCAAGGATTAGTCTTGTCTTTATTAAACTTCTGGAAGTAAACAGAATATTATTAACTGCTGAAGTACAGCTCCTCCTGCGTGCGCCAGCCGGGGGATGTTCACGTAGTGTGAACACCCAAGCATAGGTGATGACCGGAGGGAGGATGCTATGGGTCCTCACCCCCATGGCAGGGCTGGCAATTTTCAAATGGCATGAGTCTCACCCAGGAAAGGCCAGAGCAGAGGAGTACGGGGGAGTGGTTAGACCTGACCTGAGGTCTACAGCATCCTGGCGAGGAAGGGAGCAGCCGCTCCGCGGTGCTTTGGGAGATGGGAAAGTGCTTTGCCTGTGACCTCCAGCCTTTTTCTTTCCTTTTACTCAGCAGATCTGAATTTTCTCTATTTTTAAGACGCGTGTCTCCCCACAAACAAGCTAAAAAAAAAAAAAAAAATTTACCCTTTGAGGTTCAATGGAGAGGGAATAGCAGGCCCAGGACATGCAGGGCTGTTAAAAGAAAAATAGGTAAACATCACGTCTACTTACAGATTGGTCACAACTGACCTTTCTGACTCGAGTTTAATGCTGGGTTTTCTTCTCTTATTCCACCCTAATATTTAGCAGTTCCTCGTTGTCTGTCACAGCACAGTTAGTGATCTCTAATTTTTCTTCTCTTGCTGAAAAGGAGCGATTCTTCTTTGCCCAGCACCAGCAAGGTAATGAAAGTCAGTCTAGTTTTTATTTTAGAAAAAGCAATTTTCATAAATGGTGTTCCACTAATGGCTCATGATCACATATAAGCCCCACAGCAAATTACTCTTAATCCAGTTTGTCTGTGTTATGTTACCTGAGGGAAATAATATCAATCCTTTCTCTTTGCTAGCAAACTGTTCGCCGGGACTTCTCCAATATATATTAATCCCATCATTTATCTTTGTCAACTGAGAACAAAAATAATTTGTGGGAGAGTAAACAGAAGAGCATACAAGACAGGAGCTCAGCATTATTAAACAGCAGAAAGCAGGTGTTCACAAAACCAAGCTTATTTTTATTGCAAAAACTTGAGTAATTCTCCTTCTGCATCCGTGCATAGTAAACAAGAGTTTTGGGAGATTCTAATATTTTAGAGGAAACTGAAATTTCATCACTCTAGGAACAATGTACAAATAACCAAATTCTTTATGCAGCCTTTTTATTTGCTGTGAAATTTGTTCCGGACAAAGGAATGAGACGGTTCCTCTTCTCCTGGCACGCTCAGCAGGCATCACTTTTTGGAAGGAATGCTCTCGGTCCCGAGGCAGGCGAAGGCAGGAGGATCCCGCTGGGTTGCAGCAGGGCTCAGATCAGGCAATGTTCATTGCTTGAACGCTTTTTGGTGCTGTAGGGGTGACACCTCCAGATGTCCCATGTGCTGGGAGCACTCCCGAGACAGGGGCCAGGGAATGGACCCCTCCCTACCTGCCCTTTCCCTGCCTTCCTCCCGCAGCTCCTGGTCCTGCTTGGAGGCTGAGCCCCATCACCAGTGCTTTGGTGACAGTACTAGGTGCCACCTTGCTCTGAATGTGTTGTCCTTGTCCCTCCTCGCCCTGATCTCCCCAGGGACACAAATTCTCAGATCCCTCTCCTCCTCCAGCAGCTTCCATGTATTAAAGCATCGCATTGCTTCTCATTCCACATCCATCCCAGGCGGGTGCACCAAGACACCCCGTTTGGGATCTTTGTCTCGTTTTCTCCTGTCGGTGCTGTTTTCACTGGCACGATGTCCCTGGATGATCGTTTCCAGCGCTTTCGGAGATAACTTGTTTGGGTTTCTGCCGTTCTTGGAGGAGGAACCCCGCCGTCAGCAGCACGCCTCTAATTGGGGCCGCTGACCCGCTCCATGCCGCAGAAAGAGCTATTTTTCGTCTGGCTTAAATGGGGCTTTAAATAGAGCTTCATAATGAGCCTCATTACAGCAGGTACTCCGCTGTAGCGGGGATTAAATTACCCACGGCAGGTATTCCCCCCCGGCCGCAGCCTGCCTGCGCAGCTGACAGCTCGCACGCCCGTGCACAGCCGGACGGGGGAGGACAGCCCAGGCGTCACCCCTCGCCCCATAAAGCACGGGCGAGGAATGAGCTTTCCCACGGGGTTGTCACCGGTGGTGTAGGGGAGCTGAGGATGCTGTCAGGGCGCGGGAGTTATGGGGTGCTGGGTGGCAGTGGGTCACACACCCCTCATTCAGCGATGGGGACACGTGCCTCTACCCTGAATAAATAAATTTAAAAAAAAAAAAGAAACCTGGCCGTTTCTGGGGTATAAAGACTGCTTTATTAAACAGCAGCATCCATCAGCACCTTTGATTAACTGCACTGGGGAGGGTGACCGGGCTGAGCATGCAGCCAGTGGGGGCATGTCTCTGCAGCACCATTGACTTGGGGACACAGTGGGCATCTTGCGCAAGCCGAGAGGCCATAAGAAAATCACAGAGCTCCCCCCTCTGACACTTCTTTTTTTCTTCTCCAGGTTATGTTCATCCAAAACCTTGTAAAAGAAATCATAATGCAAAATCAAAACGATCTCTTTCATACCCAGCCGTCTGTTTCACGCAGCTGGAGGTGCAGTGCTCGGCACCACATATTTCCAGGCTCTTAAAAAACAAAGCGAAGAGAGATTTCTAAATTAAAGCTCTTTGCCAAACCTTTATTATAATTCTTTTGCCAAAAGACGTTTTCTCCAGCTGTCTGCTCCCACGTCCCAGGAGCCTGTGTGCTCAAACCAGGGCAGCTGGAGGCAGAGCTGCCCAGCCTGGGTTCCCCTGCATGGCTGGGGCAGGGAGCGTGAGGCTGAGATGTCCCTGGGCCACCTAGTGCCACCGGGCTGCAGGGCAGTGTTGGCAGCTCTCACAGGGACTGGGTGACCCTGGGTGCTGGGATGAAGGGCATCGCCTCTCGGACTGTGGTACTCCAGCTGAGCATCCTTGATGGTCATCCCATCACTCGAGGGAGACCAGGAGACCATCAGTGGTGGTCAGACCATCAGACTCACCAGGCAGCTGAAATTTAAGAGGCAGCGGGCAACTGCAGCTCCATGTACCGAGGTCTGTTGCTTTATCGGCTTTAAGAGCACAGGGGGATTTGGGTGGTGCTGTGTGCCCATCACTTGGGACAAACAGGCTCACCCAACTCGTGTGCAAAGTGGACCCTCTGAAAGCGCAGGTCCTTCGTCTTCAGAGTCACTAGGTGGCAACCTAAGGCATCCTTTGTGTTTGGAGAAGTCTTGTGGAAGATGGAAATGCCTCCGTTTCTGCCTTCAAACTACTCCCCCTCCTTTTCTCTCTCTTTTTTTTTTTTTTTTTTAAATCCTGAATTACTGACAGACACCATAAAAACGTCTCTTCCCCCATATTCTTCAGCGGCTGAGGGTGGAGGATATTTCTGGATCTGCTTTATCCCAAGATTGCGCCCAATAACGAGGCAAAGACAAGCAGATGACCACATGTTGTGCAAAGCCCAGAAATGATGAGGTTTCTGGAAGGAAAAAAGTGATTGAGGGTAGAAAAGGGGGAGAAGAGTCCTCGGCCAGTGTCGGTGGCAAATGGGCCAGTGAGCTAACAAACACTGGAAATCCCAGATATGGGTCGTGTTGGGGATGTCTGTGGCCAGCTTAATAGGGATTGCTGGTTGGGTGCACATTTTCAGTGTGGTTTTGCCTTTATTCCTTGCCCACATTTTGTGGGTTCTTTTTCTGGGCCTTTTCATAGAAATATCTGAAAATACTGATTTTATTTTATTTTTTTCTAAAACAGGATGGATTTTTTTTTCTAAAAGCATGTATTTTCTAAAAGCCTATTTGCAGCCTATAAAATGCAGCCAAGATTAGAAGGGAGAATGCTTTTTCCGAAAAATTTCCCATCAGCATTGTTGTAATTACCTCTTTAAACCTCTCTTGTCCCTGTAAGAGACGGTGACTCCTTTTAGCTAAATTTGGACATGGAGAAGTCCCTTCCAGCTCAAACAGCAACCAGGTCTCCACCCGCCTTTGCCACTGGCGGTGTCCCTCGAAGGAGTAGAGCTGCAGCTCTGTCACTCAATAACCATTTATTTATCCCATGACCTGTCACTGCTTAATCCATCTGCTTTCATGACTTTTTTTTTCTCCTCATTGCTCTATTTGAAGCTTCAAATTTGTCCTGCCATCACCTCGTGTGAGGAAAACACACAGAGCTAATCCTCAGTGCTACGAAAGGCACGTGCTCCTGCATCACCGTATCCTCCCTTAATTCCCTCCTGGTGCCCTTCTGTTAACTTCTGCTGAACATCAAGTCCTGAAACATGGAGCCTCTTTGCGGCTCCCAGACCCACCAGCCTTGATAACCCAGAGCAGAAGGGAAGCACCTCTTTTTGGCCATGGGAAGCAGGAGACCCGCTGCCCATCCTGGTACCAGCCTGGCCAGGGGACGAAATCACAGTCCCTCTGCGGTGCATCCTTCCTGGGCATCGCATGCCAGTGAGAACTAAGCTGCTCCTTCCCTGTGAACCAGGCTGGAAAAATATCCACTGGCTTTACCATTTCTCCAGGCAGAGGAAAGGAATCCATTTACACCTTCCTCTTATTTAATTTGGCTCCCAGCAGATCTGTTTTATAGGACTGTCTACTCTGGGAACAGGGATTTTTCAGAGATTTTATTCTCTCCAGATGTTCTGAGTGTCTTTGGTAACCCCGTTCTGGTGTGAATGTTAGACAGCATCCTCCCTCTTCACGGAGTGTGATTAGGTAAGACAGCTTGCTCCTGGGTATAAACGTTAATCACAAATGAAAGGGAGTCGTGATTCAGTGCAAAAACTAGGCACAAAGTTTTATGAGACCACAAACGCTTCCCCTGTCCTCTGAACTGCGCTGAAAAGTCAAAATCTCAAAGGAAAAAGTTGGAGGGGACCAATAACTTGAAAAGGTTTTCAGATTCAACCAACAAAAGGTTAATTTTGAAAAGTCTCATTTGGAATTCAACCTTTTGAAAATATAATTAGGATATTCACAATAATTCAGATTTTAGAAGAAAACAGCTTGGGCCAGTTGGTTTCCAACACCCTTGCCATACCTGTATTTACGGAAGCACAGTTGGCTATCAGGCACCCCCTGAGTTCAGGGGATGGCCAGGTCAGTTATCCTATTGAAGAATAACCATCTTAAGGAAAACAACAACCCAATAGTTTTGCCCTGGCATGGTCTGTTGCTTTTTTTTCATCAGCCTTCATTGCTCAGAGGAGCCGATGGTCCACACAGGTGAGATGAGGTGGTTTGACCTCAGGACACACAGAGCCAGGAACAACACCCAGAATCGTTCCAGCTTTCTGCTGGACCATGCTGTCCAAGCCATACAGGCACTAGGTTGTCCCACTGGCTTGGTTAAAGCTGGTCTCTTGCTTGTGCCCTCCAGTTCATGCCTCAGTGGCCAGTGCTCCTGGCCAAACCCGAGCCCCAGTGTAGACAAGACAAGGCACAACCAGAGCCGAGAGCTCCATCCAGAGAAAACAGCCTTTGCTGGAGCATGGAGAGAGAATGGCCATTTATGGGTTTCACGCTACAGAAACATGATCTTTTACTGGGTTTATAATGTGGAAATAGCCTGAAAAGACTGGGTCTCTCAGACTGGGCATTTGGCTTTTGGACAAAGAGCCCCACACATCATTACTTTGGCTTTGATTTCTCCTCTGATACAAAGGGCTGCTTTCTTAGCATGGCTCTTGCTCTCAGATGGCCACCTCCATGTGCTGACCTTCATCCAGTTTCTCACAGTAATTAAGTGACAAGAGTGAAGAGTTTTTGGTCTGTTATCAGCCAAATGCTTCTTACACTTCGTTCCTTGGTTGTTTAATTACTGTTCCCTCCCACACAAGCTGAGGAAGAACAGAATAGGTAAAATACCCCCCATATTCTTTCTGCCTTAGCTTTCTGTCATGTTTAGACGGAGTTTCTAAGTCTTACAGGCTTCACCCCTCGGTCTTGACTGCTTCCATGCAGCCTAGGTTAGGAAAAGACCACGGCCAAGTCTTCTGTCAAGAGTGAATGGAGTCCCCCGGTTCGATGGAGACAATCTTGCTCCTGGCTGCTGTTAGGTGGGAGTTCAGCACCCTTGCAGGAACTCGTCAATGCTATGACCTGCAGGTCTGCATCCTCACTTAGCATCTTCTCCCACCTCTCAGACACCTGCAGTTGTGGACCAAGGTCTCTGCTCCTCTCCTCCACTTCCCTGCTCTGTGTAAACTACAAACTCTTCACAAGAGGCGCCGTCTCTCTGGCACACATGAGGATGATCAGCTCTAGGAGAAGAAAGCTGGCAGCAAACAGGATCTCTTTGCGGAAACCTAGTTGAATTTGCCTGGTTTTGGTTCACTTTGCTCATTAACAAGTTAGAGCTTGTTTTTGCTGATACTGTATGCTTGCTCGTTTAGTATCACCCAATCTTTCTCCTGCTGCTACAGCATGAATATTTCTGTTTCCCTTCCCTGTACAGACCTGACTCCATACCTCAAAGAACTATTTATTTTATAGGGTTTTTTTCCAGGCAGATCACTGAAAAATATTCCCGAGCAGTTGGGCCAGGTTTCAATCACCAGTCCTAGGCAGAAGCACAGACAGCAGCTGTGGGACAATATAAATGATGTGTCAGAGTTCAACCACGTTGGACAAAGCCCAGGATGTGGCATCCTTAGGACGATGTGACGTCCAGGTCCCTGGGCTGGACCGGAGCAGGATTATTGAGCTCAGTGGAGGTACCCCACCATCTACAAGGGAAAAATCTAGTTCGTATGGGCTCTATGCTTGGAAGGCTGTCCTCACTTCTTTCAACAGCAACGTTAACAGGGGGGTTTCAGCTGTTGGGATGCAAATAGAAAGATTTGTCATCTTCTGAAGATGCTATTTTTTATTAGAAACACATCACAGGGCAGGCTTGCTGAGCAAAGACTTCTCATAACCCTCTTTAGCTTTGGGAGGAGTTAAAGTAATTTGTAGCTGGGTTAACAAAGAGCTGGCCAAGATCTTAAAATGATTCAGTTTTGCTTTATCCACTCATATTTATCTGACCTCGAAATACTGGCACGTGTGTATTGCGTTGATAATTGTCAAATAGTTGTGTTTACAGAACCGCATAATCCTGGGGCCCCTCTTTGCTTTCTTCCGATGTGCTGCTTCCACTTGGATTTAGTCACGACTGGCTTCAAAGAAAGACATGTACAAACTATCCCGATTTTCTCTGTGAAACAGCATCGTATTCTTTTATGTCCTTCAGAAAGCTGGCCAGCTGCTCGCGATGCAGACGAAACCCTTCACTGAGGCTTTCCAATGGCTAAAATTCCCGCCAGATTTTGCAGCCAGCAGCTGCAGATTGAGTTTTCAGAAATACAGCTTTTCAGCACAGGTAAGCAGGGGAAAAGCTGAGATAAGCGCGAAGAAGGTGGCAGCTACACTATCAACCTGCGGTGCATGACAGGGCAGGTCTGCAGCACAACACACGACGGGGCTGAGAACCTCACCTCCACCTTATTTGTATTTTTGGTGATTGTATTCCAGCCCGCTTGGCTGGTGGGAAGACTGAGAGGGAATCCAGGAGGAACCACAGAGAGCAGGCGCGATCCAGAAAGCATAACCCGCAAAGAAAGCTCCAATCCATCAGTGCTGTTTCCTCAGCAGGCTGAAAAAAAGACATGATAAACATATAAGAAATTAGTATGGGCGGGTGCAGGAGCATCACCCCTTCTCCTGTTTTTCCTACAAGGATAGCAATCGGCAACTGACAGGCAGACCACAGCACCGAGGCCGGGAAATTTTTATCCAGAGCTAAAATAACCCACCGTGGAGTGCCGAGCATGGGCTGGAGCCCCGGCACAGTGCCTGGGGGCTGCTGCCCGCTGAACCCCCCCGGCTGGCTGCTCCCGGGCGCCTGTACAGCAGCCCGGCCCCACCAGGCATTTCGGGGCTCGGGGTTTCATATGAGCTTTATTGGCTTCAGCCAAGTTTTATTTCCTTTTGAATTTAGGAGACGGAATAAAACGTGATAAGCAGAGTACAGAAAACTCTTGCGGCGGGAGGAAGAACTCTGGGAAGAAGCGGAGTTCAGGGTAATGAAACAGCTAGCGGGTGTTAGCACCATCCCCAAACCAAAACCAGCCCCCTCCCCAGGAGCAGGAGCCTGCAGAGGCTTTCCACAGCGGCTGCTCTCCAGATCGCTCCCATTTGAGGAAAGCGTTCAGGGATGCTCAGTGGGGTTGGGAGCTTAGGGGGAGCCCACTTTCCCGTGGCAATGTCCCAAGCTTCCAGGCTGCCCTGAAGCCCGGTGGGCAGAGGGATGGGGTAAGCGGGGTGGTGTCTCCATCACCATGTCCTTGCTTGGAGAAGAGTCCAAGAGCAAGGTGGGCGTATGTGACCTCCTCAGCTCGCCCCCAGCCAACAGTTTCCAGCTGTTTCTTGGATTAGAGATATTTTTCAATGTTTTCACCCACCCTGAGCAGATCCCTGTCCCATAAATCTGCCCAGCTTCTCCTTGAAGCTGCATGAAGCTTCATCAGCCGTGGTGCCCCACAGCCGGGAGCTGCATGGGTTGGTGGCATGGTGTGCATGACTGCAGCCTGGTCCTTCTGAGTGCCAGGTCCCAAACTTTCTGCCTCCTGAGAGCCAGGTCTGCGTGAAGTTTGGTCACGTCTTTTGTAGCTTCTCTGGTGTCTGATGCTAGGTCTGAGCTCATGCTGCGCAGCTGGACTACCCCTCTTCAGCTCCTCTGAAGCCTCTGGGCACATCATACATCTCAGACATCAGCTCCTCTGTCTAATTCACTTGCACCAAAAGGTCCAGCAGTTATTTGGGGCAGGGGAAGGGGAATTACAGGCAGGCAGGCAGCGTGATTGCAAAAGCCGTACTTCCTTTGGAGACCCAGCTAACAAATCTTGGGGTGATGAACTCAGGGTTTCTTTCTACTTCCAAGTCTATAGGTATGTGCTCTCTGAATCATATTCCTCAGCACAAAAGCAAAAAAGATGTGTCCTATCTTTGGCCAAAGAGAGAATGAAAATGAAAAGAAAAAAAAAAAGAGTCGGTGATGTGCCAGAACTTTTACTTTTTATTAAAAACTTAAGTGCAGATGACGAGAAACCCACCTGTTTTTCATTTTTTTAATAAAAAGTCAAATAATCCCCACAAACAATTCCTTTGCAATGGTTTCAATATCGGAACCATAAAGATGAACTTTAAAGGCGCTTGTAAAAGAAAGAATATTACAATAATTTTAGTGCAAAACTCCAATATCATATTTTCTTTTATTTGAAAGAAAAAGGGGAATGTACAGAGGATTTCTTTTTTTCTTTCTCAGGATGCAGCAGTTTCAGATAATCTATTTACTTATGAGAAGGTAAAAGAGAGGAGGAGGAGGACTGGGAAGATGGGGATGTGGACAGATGCTGAGCGGGAGGTGCCCTGGGAGTGGAGGCACACTGCCCGCCTTGCACCAGCAGCATCCTCATCAAAAATAAGAACCGCGTCCTTGGCTTCCCTGCGACCACGTGCTGTCTAATAAGGGCAGTGCTCCTTCATCAGCCTTGTCCTCAGCAAAGGCAGAAGTAGTGTCTCCCTTGCCTGCCCACCTCTGTGCTCTCACAAGTCTGGAGGGAATTGGTATTTCAAGATGCTCAGGTTCAGTAAATGGGCAAAAGGGGCTTGAAATTCCTGGGGGAGATGGGCAGAGAGGGGGATCCCAGGGGGTTGTGGTGGCTCACCTTCCTCTCCAGAGCAGGGCAGACTAGAAAGCCTAACTGCTTGAAATTCCTCCCTAAACTCGAATCAACCCAGAACACAACCCAGCTCCCCATAAAAGCGCAGTACTATTGCTTCTTTAAAAAAAAAAAAAAAAAAAGAAAAAAGAAAATAAATTAATAACACTGAGAGAAAACAGTCTTACCCTGCTCTGAACTTTTCCTCCCAGAGAAAAGTGCCAGGAACATCATAAAATCTCTTGGGGAGTATTGTGCATGCAGGATGCTCAGACCGACAACCCACCTGGGATGCCGACAGACAGTGGGAGACGAGGACAGGCTCTGCCAAGGGCACAGAGCAGAAACTCCCCGGGCCAAAGCCCTGCCAGGAGCAGCAGGGCTGCTGACGAGGGGCTGCAGCATCCTCTGTGGCTCCCTGCCCGGGGCTGCGGGGAAGCGGTTTGCCGATAGGGCAGTCGGCCTTACTGCGACATCAGAATTTTAAAACATATGAGAAGCGATAAAGTAAACTTTAATCTCCTTTAAAATGTATTTCAAACTGGGGAATTAAAGCTGGTGAGGATTAGGAGGTGGTCGAAGAGTGCATTTCAAAACCACTGGAAATCCGAGGATTTAAAATATATTAGCAAACAGAAGCAAAGCTTTGGAAAAGCCGTGCGGGAGGAACCAGAGCCGGGACTGAGTGGCATCCTCCCGCTGGCTGTACCTGGTGTGAGGGACCACGGGAGGTGTGGGAGATGCTGGGCAGAGGGGCTTTTGCCAGCTTCAGCATGGTGTGTAAAGGGAGAAATGAGAATATAGGCTTAACTGGGACAGAAATTCAGGCAGAAACAGAAAAGTGAGCCTGAGCTGAGCAGCGTAAGCAGATCTGGAGGAAATTTCTTGGAGGAAAAATGCAAGGCTGACCAGTAAAATGTGTTTTTGCCAGTGGTGGTAGAGGGTTTCTCTCTGTTTCATTCCCCAGTTCTCTAATTATTTTTTTCTCTGTCCAAAATTGGTTTACCAGCTCTGTTTTCCTGTTTCCATTTTGGCAAAAGAAACACTCACACAAAAATTCCTCCGCCAGGAGTCACGCTGAAAGCATCTTCAGGCAGAGACTTGCTCAGCTCTCTCCCTGTTGGGGTGAGCTGGCAGTCGTGCCAGGGCAGCCTTTTTCATCTCCTCTGGAGGCTCTGTGGCCGAACAAATGATGGTTTATAGACACGCGAAATCACGGCAGCAGACTGGCCGGGCTCTTGGAGAGCTTGCTGTGCCCAAGCATGGCTGTAGGGCCACAGAGGGGACCAGCGCAGCATGACCGCGTGCCAGCCCGACCTCTGCAGCACAGCCCCTGCCTGGGAGCACTCCCGGTCCTCACCCCTCGCTCCTGCCACCCTCACCTTGAGACCTGTGTTCGGGGCACTCACCAACCAGCACCTGGGCTTTGAAGCTTGATTAGCGTGGGAGGACAGGAGCTGGTGGATGTTACGGGGTGGAGGTGAGAGGAGAACGCTCTGAGATGGCCACGTGTTGGGGAGGGGCTGGTCGGAAACCTCCTGAGGATGGACAGACTGAGGAAGAGTTAACAAGTCCTTGCAGTTTGGTCAAATTCCTCCACGTGCTTGTAAATTTGCTTCCCGTGGTTTTGGGGGTATTCTCATGGTGTCCAGCTTTTTCCCCGAATTTCCAGCTCCCGGAGTCATGGGACAATGTGTGAACTCCTGCCTTGAGACACAGTGATGTTCTCCACCCTGTGGGTTTTGCAGGAAATTCTGGAAATAATTGAGGATGACAAGCATGAATTTTGCCAATGTGATTTATGCTTCTTTTTATTATTTTTTTTTTTTTCCAAATCCTCCTGATCTTCAGCCCTCCCAGATGTGTTTGGCTGCCCCGAAGGTACTGGTGGAGATGACGGCTGCTGCTCCAGCGGTGATGATAACTAACTGTGTGCACCTTCTTATCCTTTCAACCTGCCCAGGCACCTGCGCTGTCCCAGCAGCAGCAAACACAGCCGTCCCACCAAAATCATTCAATTAGGGCACCCGTAAAGAGGTGTCAGCAAGCGGGGGGAGCCCAGCCCCCTCTTTGGTGGAGCCTGCTGCCAGGGAGGAGCGGGGCTCTAACCCCCAGCCCCTCTCTGCTCGCCACTTGTCCAAATAGTCGTAAATCATCGGCAAATTCCTGGGTCTGCTGGGGGGAGTTTGGGCTTCAAAGGCGGCGAGGGACAAACAGGAACCTTTCATTAACTGTGGGAAAAGCCTCTCCGTGCCTCGGACAGTGTGAAAAGTCCTTGCCATGTATTTGAAGCGGTGGAAAAGGGGGGAAAACATAAAGAAGGGCACCAGAGATGTAATCTGCTTGTCTAGAGCTCTTGTCTGATTTGCACCCCTGATGATTCATGGAAGATGGCAAAGAGGGAGTGATGGGACTCCACATTTCTTGTCCCTTGGTATTTATTGATGTGTTTGCATGTGTGTCATCCAATTAAGAGGGAAGCTATCCACCATCACTAAGCTGCTGCTCATTGCTTTTTCACCCTTGGTTTTCCTCCTTATTTTGTTTTTATTTTTAATATTAGGCTTTTTAACACTGCAGAGCAAAAAAGTTTTAACAGGAGTCTTAAGCGCAAAGGGGCAACATGGCGTTTTCAGCTGGGATTGTCATTTCCTTCCAGTGTGACCCCAGCATCAGACGTTTGACTTTTCAGGAATCAAGGTGAAGAAGAACAAACATGCACCCAGACCAGGAAAATAAAATAATAGAGCAACTGAACTGTGCGGGTGCCGGAGTCAGATCTTCCTAGCGGCCAGCAAGCTGCTAGAGTTTGGAAAACTCATCAGTGGGCGGTCTGCCAGAGGTAAACCTTGGTGATGGGTGGTCACCAACAAAAAGCAGAGAAAGAGAAAGGAAAAAGTCTTCAAGTGGATGATTTTCCATGAGGTGATGGGTATCTCTTTTACTACACAGCGTGACTGTCACCCTCCTGTTGAAAGACGAAATTATAGTGAGGTAACAAGGAGCAGTAGGACAGTCGGCTTTGAAAAAGGTAGGATACCTGCAGATCCTGGATGTGTCCCCAGGCCACATGCAGCTCAGCTGCAGCAGGCTCAGTGTGTCCAGGAGGCTTTGACCTTGTCCCCATAAAGGAGTGTGGTGGCATCTTCATTAGCCGCATGTCCAGGGCCACCCAAAGTGGCTGAATGGTGATGGGGAAGGACTGGCAGTCACCTGCCTGTGTCCCTGTACTCTGGTGTGGCTGTACCACTCGGGGCAACACCTCCGTCAACAGTCTTTGCTCCATATATTAATCCCATATATATATTGTCCCATATATTTAGTCCATATATCCCTACCCCTGCTGCAAGCTGGCCCTCTTATGATCTGAGAAATAAAGTCAACCACCTTGAGGAAACTGAGAAGAAGGAAAGTTAAAAAGGCGGAAAAAAACCCAGTGTGTTTCCCAAAATGTTGAACGTTAAACGTGGTGTCTGCTCCCCCTCTAGCACGTGTACAGCAAAGTGATTTTGTTAACCCCCAAATGCACAAACACTTTGGATGCAGGTGGTCTAGAGTTAGTAGAAGGTGCACCACTGCTTGTGATGGCACTGAACACAGCTTGGAGCAAATTAGACCCGAAGTTGCAGACTGCATCAAGCATGTTCATACCTCCTCTGGACCAGGACTAACTTCATCACCCCCTAAACTCCCAGCCAGCTGGAGTTAGTCTGGATCTAGGGAAAGCTCAGACTCATCAAACTCTCCTGGGAACAACCCAGCCTAAGTGTCAGGGAAGGGGTTAATCCTCCCACTCACCACACCTGGGCCTAATTGACACCTTGTGTCACGTGATCTTGGAGCCTACTTAAACCCTCCTGCTTGCTGTTAGTCTTAATGCTGCTGGTTGTCCTTCCTGGAGGCTGGTTGTGCTCCTGCCTGGGGATGCTAGGGCTTGGCTGAACGACCTCTGCTGTGGCTTTCCTTAAATGAGACGTGCAAAGGGTGTAGAGCTCCAAAGTGACGAGTGGAGGCTGCTGAAGGTCGTGGCAGCTTAGAAGGAGGAAAGGTTTTGACGATGATAATGTTGAAGCAAAGCCTGAGCAAAGGTAAGATGTGAAGATATAGGAAAAGTGAGAAGCAGGTGCAGGAAGGCTGAAAAAGAGCCAGTGGCTGGGCTGCTGTGTGTAGTCAGGCTGGCTACGAAAGTCTGAGCGTGGCTTTGTGGTGAAGCAGTAACTGGTGCTGGTTGAGAGGAACAAAGTCACTGTGCTGCCTCCATGGGAGCGGGTCTTGCCTCCAGAAACCAGCATTGAAGAGGTGCTGGCTTGATAGTTGGTGGGGCTGCAGCTCTTCTGTGTAGATACAAGTAGTAGGTGTCGATGCTGGTGTTGCTCCACGCTGGGAGGAGGTGGGCAGCTTGTTCCTATGGCTGGCAGGGAGTGGAGGTGTGTAATAAAACCGCAGTGCTTCAAGTGTTAGTCCCAGCTGGGCTAAAGGTGCTGACCTGGCTTGGCTGGAGTCTCCTGTTCTACATTTCCTTCAACCAACAGGCAGCTTTTCAGCATAAATCCCTGATACTTAAAGACTTTGGGAGATTGTTTTGCAGATGGCAGAGCTTAAGTTGCCTCTTCGTGCTAACACAGACTCTTTTGCAAAGTGCTTCGGTGCTAATGACTCGCTGGTAGCCTGGGAGGACACCCGGGTCTGTGGTGGGGACACCGGGAGTGCGTAGAAGGCATCAGTCACCTGGGCAGGGGAAGACCTGTAGGGTCAATACCACCATGAGCCTCTGGAAATCCTGCTGCACCATGCACGGACCTCCTGGGTGTAGGCTTGGTTTTGTTAGCAAGCAACAGCACTGTGCACCTGATTGATGTTTCTCTCTCTGGAAGTGAAGAGCAGTGACTTCACTGAGTTTTTGGAAGCTGGCCCAGGGTCTCCAGAGGACCTGGCTCTCAAATGCACTGTTGTATGGTATAATTGAGTTTATTTTAGCAGACCCTGTTCTCTGAGAAGCCTGGGAGCCCTGTGCACTTGCACGCACGTGTGTAAGGGTACTGGTTCCCACAGCTCAGCTGCGCTGCTGCATCACGTTTCCTCCCGGCTCTGGGATTTTTGCCCTTGTGGGGTGAAAAAGTGTGTCACAGAGCGTAACCTTTCTGCTCCAGCTGCTGGGATCCTCCGCCTGCCTGACGGGTGCCATGGCTTGGCTGCTGCCTGCAGCAGGCAGGCGCAGGGAAAACGCCGTGCTTGGGGCGGCAGGACTAAGGAAGTCCTATTTAGTGGAGATTTGTGGCTTTGGAGGGACAGGGGAGGAACTGCTGGCTCCTCTTCCTCTCCCTCCAGCAAATCCATGTGATAGCTCAGTGAGCGGGGTATGGGGTGTGGTGGGGCTAATGGGAACGGTGCAGATGCTATCGGTGTTCTGGGACGTGTACTGAGCATCCAGCTGGTGCAGGGATGGAGGGTCACTTCCCTTTTAGCAGGAGCCATAATATAATCTCTGGACAATTGCTGGGTTTTGTTTTATTCCCCCCTAATTTGTTGAGCTTTAATTCTCTTTTCTGTCTGGCTAGAGCTGAGCAGCAGACTGAAAAGCTATGGGGAGAGACTTTGGTTTTGATGGAGAGATGTACACTTGAGAGATTACACAAACCTCATTTCTTTGGGAAGCCAGGCTGAAAACCCACAATACTTATTTTCTTAGAAAATAAACCGCTCCAATACATCAACTGTCTGCGCATAGGCGGGACGATCACTGTTTAGCAAAATAACTATAATTTTCCCTTTTCTGTCCTTCCAAAACTACTCTTCTAGGCTTGGACCTCAAGCAGCCTGTGAAATGCAGCTACCAAAAAAGCTCAGCGTATGCAGATGCTGTTTATTACATTATTGCTGAGTGCTGTTGTGCCAAAGAGCTCTGAGTTTGGGGAAACTGGGGAAGTGGGATTTTTATTCCAGATGTGTTTAGTGCGAGCTCTGAAACTTTCCCCTCCGGGGGCTGAGCTGTCGCCGTGGGGGCTGGCGGGGTACAGCAGCTCCCTGTCCCCCGGATTCACACCCGAGGTGCGGTTAACGTGTAGATAGAGAACAAGCACTCGGTTCCTGGGGGACTTGCTCGCATGGGAGCAGTGCCATGAGATGTGGCTGTGCTGCTGACAGCTCTGGTGACTGTCAGGGAGGCTCTTCCCTGCCATGTGCAGACCATGAGCTGCTCAGATTTGTCTTTCCGGGAGAAAGGGGTGGTCCAGGTCAGGAGAAATCGATTGTCAGGACTCACCAAAGTTGTGGTGTTGATCCTCTGTGTGAGAATTAATTTAACATGCCACTGAACGTGGACATACCTGCACAGACTTCTAGTTTTTCATAAAATACTTGTTGCAGTGAATGTTAGGAAGATGATGCAAGCTGTCTTAAAAAAAGCCCCTAATGATATTTGTTATTGGTTTGAAGGCAACTAGGGATGACAACTTCTGGCACACATGAAGCTTGTATTTCTGATTGCTTTCTAGAAAAGAAATTGTGGGGTTTTTTTTGTTAGGTTTTGTGTCAGTTCGGCATTGGCCTAAGGCCAAGCACAAAGGGGAGCCTTGCCTTGGAGGAGGGAGGAGAAAAAGGGTTTCAGATCCGCCAGGTTCAGAGTGGAGCTGAACTCAGTTCTGCCATCTTCTGGCTGAGGAACTTGACCCACAGCCTCCCTTCGAGGTCTGATGTCAATCAGCAGTTTCTTACCCCATTTGTGCTGGGTTAGCCCTGTCCTGTGCCTGATCCAGTGGCAACTGGTTTTGGTTTATTGCTCACCAGCTCTGTACCCTGCGCTGCTGATCCATGGTCCATCCCATGTCCCACAGCCCAGGCAAGAGCTGTGCCTGCAGATGCCCGTGGGAGCAAGGCATGTGGAGAGGGTCCTGCTAAGCTCCCCAAATACCAGGAAAAATTGTCTTTGGTTCTATTCTAGGGGGTCAGGCCCCTGAAATTTAGGTGCTTGAACTCTTGTGCACCCGAGAAATGTATTGGATCTCGTCCTAGATCAGGAAGGTTAAATGGATTCCCACACGCATGCTCCTCTGACTTTATGTGCTCGTAATATTCTAGGTTGCTTTCTGGTCCCCGATGACTTAATTCATTGTATTTTGTATTCGGTTTATAACTTGCAGGCAGTTAATGTTATTGGCAAAAGAGTAAATAAAAGGTAAATGGTGCCTGTGTTCTAAAAATAAAAGTCATGCTGTTAAAAAAAATAAATAAATATATAGGCACCCCAAAATCCCACTTCCATGAATTTGTCCATGCAGAGGCTGAAGATTTGCCTGGCCTCCTGCTTTTGAGCCGTGTTTTGTACCTATTCTCATTTGCCCAATTTAACCACAGTTATTCATTAGCCATGGGGCAGCTGGTTAATGGCAGTGTGAAATCAGACCCTCCCTGCTGTCAGAGGAGAAATGTCTCCAGCTCTGGAGGTGGGATTAGGGTTTGCTATAGTCCTGCCTGGTAGGAAACCTCCTTCCTGGCAGCTTCCACCACCCCGCTCAGCTGCATTCGTAAAAGTTGCTCCTATTATTTATACCACTGAGCTTGGAGGGTAGTTGCTGTACAGGCTACTGAAGAGACCCAAGAGACTTCAGTATTTTTAGGGGGGGGGGGGGGGGGGGGGAAGGAGGAGGTTGTCTAAGAAAGTGCAAGTCTGGCAAGAGATTTGAAAACAAGTCAAATAAAAATAAGTGCTACTCTTGGTAAAGCTGTCTATTAAAATTTCAATTTACCAATTTTAGCTCTTCATTAGGGCTAATGGACAAAACCATCTCAGTCTTTTTTTTTTTTTGCTCCCCTGTTTGGTGTGTTTGTAGGCTTTTTTTTACTAGATATCCCCCTTGCTGCAATAAAACCTGACTTTTCCCCATGTGGAGCTGCCTTTGTGTTCAGGGTGAGACCGTGGCCCGGTGACGTCAGGGGCTAACTTGCCATTGATCTCAGTAAAGCTGGGATTTCACCCAAAACAGCGTTCTATATTCTCTGGATTTTGCAGCTAGGAGCTCATATATGTGTGTATATATACATCTATAAAGCTTCCTAGCTGGCATTGGTGTACTGAAGCTTAATCTTTATTTTTGAGGCCTTTCAGGACACAAATGAGGTACAGAAATGCATGTGTGTGGTTGCTTCAGCCTTTTCGGCTGGTTAGCCTCGCGTGCTCTGAGTCGGCTCTCCATCACTGAGCCTGATGGGTGCCACAGCGAGAGTAGCTCAGCTTCTGCTCCAGCAGCACAAATAGGGCTGTAGTTATGCAGGCAGAGGCTGGAGGGTTTCTAGGTGGTCAAAGTTGGGTGGTGACTTCCACTGAGCAGGGGAAATGATGATCTGATGTAGTTTCTGTTCTATCATCCCGATAGATTTCTGTTAAATCCAAGAGAGAGTACTCATATTTACCTTCAGAGCCTCATGCATCTGAGTAGAAAAAAATGCACATTTCTTCATTTTCCAGGATGGAGCAGATAAGTGGTACAATTTGCAAAGCGGGTCCCTGCCTCAGCGATGTGACCTTTGTTTTTCACCTGTGTTTGAACGCTCAGAGGAGCAGTCTGGGACCTGAGGCACGCGGTGCCAGTGCCTGCAGGAAATCTGTGTCAGAGCTGGGCTGTGAAACAAGAGCTGCGTCCTAGCCTAGTGCTTTAACCGCAGACCCATGCTCCTCCAACAGACTATTTTTTTCCTTATGTCTAAACCCCATTCAAGTGTCTGGAGCAGCTGAACATCTGGTATTAACTGCTCATCCCAGCACTGGGTTTTGGAAAAAGAGTCGAAACCACTGGAGTAGTTATACCCCAAACAGATGAGTTTATTCCTCTGACCATTCTGTTCCAGTTTCTTCTGTGTTTCTCACTCTTTTGCTTATCTGTCCCGTTCCAGGACCAGCCAAGCAACACTTTTGAAGAAGTGGGGCTTTGTGCTGAGCAAGGGGTAGAAGAGGATCACGGCTGGAGGCGTAGTCATTACGGAGATCAGGTAAGGTTTTCTCTCTTGTCTTTGCTGCTGTTTTCTTTGTACTACATTAAACAAATACCTTTGTCTCAGAGGAACGATTGGTTCAGCCCAGTATCCTGTGGCTGATACTGGTTGGTACTAAGAAAATGAGAGACTATGCATAAGAGACACCAGGTCCGGGGGTTCTTCTGCTGCAGCTCCGCACCATGGGGTACGGGCAGGAGCTGCTGCTCTCCTGTACCTCAGGCTGAGCACATCAGCCTGATGTGGTCCAGGAGTGGTGTGAGTTATGGTGGGTGTATGTCTGAGACAGTACCTCCAGCCTCGGAGCACATGTGCGTTCTCACTGATTCTGCTGCAAATCCTGGTGTCTGTGGGAGTTTGCCGGCAGGTATGATTTGCAGATGGGAGTAGAGCTGCACAGTGCACCAAAACAGTGAAGAGAGGCGTTGGTGCCTGAGCTGGGTCTGTCCTGGTTTGGGGAAAGCAGCACAAGCTCGGGGCAGATGCCACCAGCATCAAGCGCTCTGACTCTGCAGAGCCCGAGATGTGCCGAAAGGGTAAAGAAATAAGAGAAAAGCTGGGATGTTACCATACAGCTAGCAGAGTCATTTCCATCTGGTGGAGGTTTTTGCATTTTGATGTTTTTCACCCTAGATCAGAATGGAAAGTCAGGACATACTTGTTTGGTGGCACAAGAAGTTCAGAATTATGTATGCTATAGGAAAGTCACCCTGTTTTCTAAACAATATTTTAGAGTATTCAAGTCAAACATTTGGCCTCAAGTGATGTTTCTAAGTGAAATACTTCATTTTAAAATATCTTCTCATAAAATAAAGGAAAATGTTGTTGAAGTCAGGTTTTCTCCCGCAGAGATGTTGATTTTGATGGAACTGCCTACTCTGGTGGAAAAAGTATTTCCCCCGCAGAGATGTTGATTTTGATGGAACTGCCTACTCTGGTGAAAAAGTATTT
>NW_009648550.1:1043589-1058479 GCF_000708025.1 Charadrius vociferus | reverse complement strand
AGGAAGTGTTTCACCAACACCTGTTCGGAAATACCACTCTGCACTTCCGTGGACCCACACTGTCTCAGCTTTAAATCGCACTGTGTTATGGATTCAAACATCTTCTTACACAGGCAACACTGTACATGCATTGTGCCTTAGCGAGCTGGAAGGGAGCATTGCGTTGAACTGTAGTTTAACAAGATATATCAGGGCTTGAACCATGGCTGGTGTCTGTTTATACAATGCACTTCCATGTTGTAGGGAATATTATTGTGAGGATGCACAAGGGTGACAGGGATCAAATAAGAATTAAAATTTTGCCTTGTTTTTTTTTATATATACCTTGCTTTGAAACAGGTGTGATCTCATCTTCAGTCACGGTCTCGGATTTAGATATCTCTATTCATGGGCTTCAAAGTAAAAAGGTGGGAAAACAGCTCTGCTAAACTCTGCCTTGGGTTTTCTGTGGACTTTTATGGAGACAGGATTTCCTCCTCTGGCGTGAGGCTGTGCCAGCAGGTCTTCCTGGGCTTAGCTTTTGAGGTGGGAGTTTCATTGCTGCTTTACCTTCACCCTTATTAAAGCTGAGGCTTGACTGCATCCCATCTGGAGCTCTCCAAGCCCAGTTTCTTGATGTCTTCTGCCAGGTACTTCCTCCTGGCTAGGTTTCGCCAGCAAACAGCGGAGCGTGGGTGAAATGAGGCTGTGTAAGAATTGCAGCATTGTCAGGTGTGTGTTTGGGTGTGGGTTTTTTTTCTGACCGTAGATGTTGCAGCATTGAGCTGTGTGGGACTCAACTAGATTCCTGCCAGAAGGAGCAGATTTACCAGTGGGGTAATAGGGTGGTATCCTTCTGTCCCCATTTAATGGCCAGGGACCAGTATGTTGATGTGATGCTTGCAGCCTTTTTATCACAGCACAGCCCTGGCTGGTGACCCTGAGTGAGCAAGCTCAAAGCTAACAGCAGACCTAGGATTGCATTGCTCTACCTGTGATTCCCTTCTCAAAACAAGGACAACTCTTAATACCAATAGACTGGAAGAGCCCCAGAAAGACACCAGTAAAAACAAGCCCTCCTGACATTATTGTCCCAGTGCAGATGCTTAAGCCTCTGGGAAGGAGGGCATGAGATTATTTTTTTTATTTAGAACTGAATGAAAACCATGATCTGGACAGAAAGTGCAGCTGAGAGAATGATGAGTGATTTGGGAAGCAAGATTCACCAGTACCTCTCCTGGAAAACAGTTTTTATTTAACTTGAATAACATGCCAATAACAGAAAGCATAACTCATCTTGTGAAAGTTATGGTTGGCTGTAAAAGAGAATACAGAAAATTTTCCTACTCAAGTTGAAATGTTTTTCTTTTAATTCTTTGGTATTCTCTCTGCAGCACTATAAACTCTAATTCATGTCTTGGCCTGGGCTGTAAGGTCTAGCTGTGCTTAGCAGAACAGGGTCCACTTTCAAAATTTTTGAGATTTTAAGTCACACACCTTCCATAGCATTAAAAACCACCATATGTCAGTTGGGGTTTTTTTTGCGTTTATGAGACCTATGGCTTAGGGGAAAGGCAAAGAGGAAGATTGGAAGGTAAATAGCGAACTAAATGGGTTTTAACTGCTGCATGTTGTTTTAAATATCCTTTAAAAAAAACTAATATTGTAAACTGAGATGGGCTCCAAGTTCAGGGGATTGCAGATGTCATTTATTTTCTTTCCAGGTAGTTCTCTTAGACCATATAGTTCCGGCTGTGATTTAATGTTGAGAGGTTAAATGGAACCGTATGCAATTAGCCATTGGGCAATATAACTATGTGGATTTTGAGGCATGTGGACCCTCCCCCAATTTTTGTTAGGAAATGACTTCCCGTGAAGGTCCCTTACGTTTTTAGAGCTACATAACCCATCGGCCTCGTTTCCCCCTGGATCCTCACCATATGAAGAAGGCGTCTTTGTAGATACTGGGCTTTCCTTGTGGGGCAGGGCTTGCTGCCGTGCGGGAATGGGGATGGGGAGGCTGGCTCTGCTGGTGGAGCTGGGTGAGGTGCCGCTGCCCTGCCTTCCCGCTCCAGCCCCGGGGCAGCCCCGCCATCTCCAGGTTGGACTTTGCATTTTGTTGGATGTGTCACCATCTTGGGCGTTGTTTGCGTTCTGAAATAGTGTGAAACGAGTGCTTTGGAACAATCCAAGGAAGAGAATGAAAATAAATCCCAGTTATGTTTTCATTCTGGTGTCTTGAAACCCACCGCATCATCCCAGTTTCTTCTCTTTCTTCAAACCATCACATATCAGGATATCACTTACACTGGCGCATCTACTCCCTTTTGTGAGACACTTTAATTCCCTGAAAACTGTCTTGTTTCCTGAAAATAGGCTCTGACCCACAATTTCCAGTCCACTCCATGTACAATGTGTAATGTACTTACTGGGTGTATTGAGTATAACTCCAATGCACTGGAAAAACAAACACAGAGCACTAATTGTGGCTCGCTCTCTAGGTGGATGGTAGTTGCACGTTATTACCATGCTTGCAAAGTCAAAAGCTTGGACGTTTACTGTACAAGTTAACAGGACTTATTCCGCAGGCTCGTAATAAATCTTTATAACCACATGTGGCTGAGTTATAAATATCTGCAAGGAGCAGAGGAAAAAAAAAAGCAACCGGCGTACAGAAAAGTGTCTTCATGGCTTTAAAGGGTTTGATGCTATTTTTAAGTATTTGATAGTATTTTTGAGACAGTATACATTTTTTAGTGGGAATGTTATATTTCAGGAAGTGAAGGGGAGTTACCTTGGCAATCTATCAAACAGGGAATATTGACAAACAGGCTGAAGAAACACCAAAGCACAATGTGTAAGACTTCAAAATATAAACACCTCTAATTATAGTTATGTGAAAAAAATCTCTCTAATACTTGTAGCCTGAAAGCCAGAAGTTTAAAACCTTGGTGAAGCACAAGTCTGACAGCCCCTGAGCCCTGTCCTTTCCCAGTCTGGGTTTTTCTGCACCCAGCAACAGGTTGCTGCCCCAAGCCCTTGTCCCAGCTTCACCGCTGCGAGAGCAGCTTCTTCAGTCTTTAAATGCTTTGCTTATAGATGGGGGGGAGAGGAACCAACAAAAGCTCAGGGATGTCTAAGCACTTGAAAAAAGAAATTTAGAATAAAATAAGGAAATATTGATATATTTTTTTTAAGGGACTTGCTTTTAGGCTTTCTTCTTCTGGGTTGGATGACCCTAAGCGTATTTTGCGTGGCAGCTGCATCAGGGCTGGCACGGCAGGGGCAGGCGTGCGGCAGCACCTACCTGCCTTCATGTGGAGCTGAGAAGTGGAGCTAAGCGGCTCTTCACCCTGCAGGAGTCTCCCATCCAGGAGAGATGTTGGACCATAAGCTTTTGTAGAAACCTGCCTGGACCCAGACCCTTTTGCGGTATAAAGCTGACGTAGCTTTGATTATTTTTTTTTTCCCCCCCCCTGATTAAAAATACAATCCATTTGCTTTCAGGAGCTCAGCTGTCCTTGCAGACACTCTCCTGGACGTGCCGCTTCTCTGCTGCTGGATGGCCAGCTCGTTGTTTTTCCAGTGACAGCTCATAGTTAATAATAATGAAATGAATGCAACAAAGAGCTCTCCTATGAGAAAAAAAAAAGAAACGGCGCGGGCGAATGCTAGGCAGGCTAGACAGCTATTCATCTGATGTTCATAATTCATAAAATATAGATCGTTTGCAAAGTAAATGATTTATCATAGAAAAATAAAGCATGGTTTCCTATAGGCTCCTTTTCAGAAACCTTGCATTTATTTACCTTCTCAGCATGGTTGTTTGGAAAAATGTATCTCTCATGAAATATTAAACAGGCTTTCTATTTTTGAAGAACTGTCAACATTTTGGGGAATAGAAATAGAATTAACTAAAAAGAAGTCTGGAAAACTGCTAGTGAGGAGAAAAGCTGCGGGTTTTTCTACCTTTTAGCAGGGGCAAATTTTGCAAGTGTCAGTAAAATGTTTTGCGGGGGTTTTTTGGTGGTGGTCCCCGATCAACCACAGTTTAAAAGATCAAAATGTCTTTGTGCAGGATAGCTTCTTCAGGGTCTGATATTAGTAACTTATGCTGGAATACTACCATACCAAATTCCCTGTTTTTCTCCTGACACAGCTGGTGGGTTTGCGGGGCAGTTGGGAATGTGCCATGGGAGGATTTATGGCACACGCTGCTTGCCAGTATTCAGCTGAGAGTAGCTCTTATTTTAAATGATAGCTGGATATATTTTATCCAAAGTATTGCAATAATAGGAATACAAGGGCGCATGATACTTTTCATTTCACATTGGAGCTAATCAGGGCTTTTAAAAGCAGAAGGAAGTTTTGTTTTGGTGAGTTGGGTACTCATTTCCAGGTGAACAAAGTGCTCTTTTACAAGGGCCATTTTTAGCAAAACTGCAATTATTTGCAGTTACTGAGAAAAGCAGCACTGCAAGTAGAATGCAATTTAATTTTAACAAACAGCTATATGGTTTATTTGTTGGTTTTTTTTTTTTCCCAAAGATATTTCCCTGCACATACTAAGTTTGTGTTTGCACAGTGTTACATACCTAATTGACAAGCCGTAAAGAGCTCAGCCGTGTGAAATAAATACCACAAGCTATTAATGTTTGCCTTCACGTATGATCTAAAATGTCTTTTCTGGGCTGTCTGGATAAACCCCTCCAATTGGAGCTTAATAGCTCCCCATCCTTAATAAATGTTTGTTATTCTTATAATTTTTTTCAATAACTTTTTTGTTTATGACATCTGGAAATGGCACGTTTACTCCATAAGGCAGTTACCCTCTTTCTGGAGCGCAGGGTCTCTGCCTCACCAAGGCACGGGCAAGGCTGGCAGAGGAGGAATTTCTTCCAGAACTGGGAATTTCCTGGTTGTGGCTGGTTTAAGCTGTTTTATTCGGTGTATAAATACTGTGGATTTACATAGCAGGGTATGGATTTTTCAGTCTCACAGATAAATGAAAACAGTATCTGATTGCCAAAAAGCCCCTGGAG
This sequence comes from Charadrius vociferus, assembly GCF_000708025.1. NCBI lineage: Eukaryota > Metazoa > Chordata > Aves > Charadriiformes > Charadriidae > Charadrius > Charadrius vociferus. The sequence continues at coordinate 1,053,458 of NW_009648550.1, read as the reverse complement.
ATGTATGGGAGGCTGCGTTTGTCTGAACGGGGTTTGCATCGAGCAGTATAAAGCCAGGCAGGTAAATCAGAGTTTTAGGACTTCCAGTATAGCCATTAGCTCCTCTTATACCCCGTTATATTAAGTGATGCTAATTGCTGTGAGTGTGCCTTTGTTCTGCCAACTGCCTGCTTTCAATGGCAACTGGTTTCAGGTTTTTTAAGGACCTTTAACATCTGACTAAATTCAGAATCGCTCAGGGCAATATTTTCCAAAGCACCTACCTGCAGGTCAGCGTGCCTGCTGATGTAGTATTTCTCCTGAGCATTGTAATACTATTCTTCTGAAGCCCTAGGTCTTGGAGTCACGTTATTGGAGATTTTTTTTTTCCTCTGTTCACTTCAAAGTAATTTTCTAGTAATTTTGGTTAATAGAAATGCGAAAAGCAGGGAGCTGGGAGAAGTTGAGCCTTTTCTATTTGAAGCTGAGCTGAATCCTTTTGGGGATGATGAATGTGCTGCTGTGGCTGGGAGAACAACGCAACTGTGCTGCTCTACCTGCTTTTCTGAACCGGCATTGCAGGCGATGTGAATGCATGGAGATGTTGTGCTCCAACAGGACAATGAATTTCTCCTGGAGGACAGCTTGTCCCATGTAGCCTTCATCAAGACTGGTGTCATTATTAACTATTTTGTATTGGGACTGGTACATCTCCAGTAAGGGAGGGAGTTCAAGTTTTCCAACATCAGGTATTTATTATGTGCTGGTATTAGGAGCCTGGGCATCTCCCTCCCCTCGCTGTAATCAGTGCTGCCTGTTCTTTCCCAGCTGTAGCTCTGTATATGCTTGTGTCTAAGAATGATTAAGGCAGCAGAGACTTTTTTTCCCTCACTCTGAGATATGTTGGTATATGTTAAGGAGGAAGAGGGACTGTTGTTGATATTTTTCCTACAGTAATCTTGCATCTGGCTTTGCATAGCTTAAAAATCTTCAGGAATAGGAAGGAGCAAGAGTGGAGGAAAAAAAAAAAATGAAATCACTGAAAAGCAGCTTTCCCCCTAAATTGCAGAGAGGATGGTCTGTTCCTAGGACTTTGGTTGTGTGGTTTGCTCAGTGGAACATGATTTTTTGCCCGGGACCTCTGCGTGCCGGTCAGCTGCTTGATGGGTTGGTCTGTGCTGCTTGTCTGTGACTTCTCTGTTAATAAACAAAGTCTGGTCCTCGGGGTAAAGCCTCGCTTAAACCTGCTGGGATTCTTTCAGGAACATGCCCTGTGCATCTCCTTGGGGCTGCTGCAGCCACTGGGCATGATGTGAAGCAGTTTCGGAGCTGTCGTAGCTTATAGCTGGTGCATTAAAGTAAACTGGCTCTGATTTCAGTTTATTTTAAAACTCCAGGCTGTAAACCCAAGCAGTTAAAGTTTCATCTACTGACAGATGTGAATCAACACCCTGGAAGGCTGGGCTGTTTGCTGGGGCAGCTGAGGTACAAGCTCTCTGCTTCCAGGACATCACCTCTGCTCACAGCTGTGATGGAGCCGCCACCCTCTGTGTCCTACTGAGCGCTGGACTGCCAAAAAATGCCATGCTGCCAAATCCTCCTTGCAGGCAGGGAAACCTGCCCAGGGGAGCGAGAAGGGCTGATGATCCTTTAATCACCCCAGTTCAATAGACCTGAATCCTGTTGCTTCTGGGATGTGGCTGCTCCAGCCCCGTGTTCTACATTATAGCACAGGTGGAGGGCTGTGTTGTTTTGTGGTGGTTGTTTGGGTTTTTTTTTAATTCAATTATTTGCTGGATATCGATGAGATCTGAACTGATGCTTTGGAGAGGAGCTGGCTTCTGTAGGAGCAGGCTTAAGTCAAAGCAGTATGCCAGAAGATCCAGCGTTACAGGCACCTACCTGGCCCTTCAACATGGGGGTGATTTGCTCACAGTCTGTTATTTACAGACATTGCCATATGTGTCTTCCTACATAAACTGATCCATCATATGAAAAACCAGAGTCATATTTTAGCCTTAGAGTTTCTCATGTGCTGTGTTCAAAGGGATTCACTAGGTGAGCTTAGACATGCGTTTTGTGTACCTTGCAGTCTTTAACTGGTTAAAAAAAAAATGAAATGTTAAGTTATAGGTGGTAAAAACAAAGAGTATTCCCTCTCTTCTACCAACAAGCATCCAATCTGGAAGGTCTCAAGTGCATGCCTGTTTCTGTCACCCTTATTTCATTTGTCAGGCAAAAGCATGAGGAGTGTTTCACACTTGAGCTACGCCTGGAAAAAGGCACTGCTCAACATCCATTAACACATGTAAAGCAGAGGAGATGACACGTTTATCTGCATACACTTGGATGTTTCATATGTCTGTGGAGATAAGCATCAAACTGCTAAAGCTCGACTCCTTTGGATAAAGGCAAAACTGCTGAAATTTGAGGTGATGGACAAGGGGAGGGTGGAGGTTTCTCAGCTGCTGCTGGTTGCAGGGGCTGCATCCAGGGCTTCATCTTCTCACCTGGAAGCCCACCATGAGAGCCTCTTCGGCTCCCTGCTCTGGCAAGCAAGAAGGGAGCTGTGCTTTCTGCAATCTGGAAGGCTGTGCTAATGAAGATCTCTCCGGGCATATGGATCCCATTTGCAAGCAGCGGTGAGAATATCCAGGTCAGCCTGTATATGCTGGGGTGTCTGTCCGTCCATCTGTTTTCACACGACTGGCGAATGATGGAACCCTCCAGACCCAAAGGATCGTAAATCTCCGCGATGAGCGTGGCCGCTTTTCCCATCCGTCATAAAACAATGAATTAAATTCATGCCTGTCAAAATACGCCGCTGCGAGCTCGCCTTCTCCTGCGGCCGGAGGAATACAAAGCCCCATCTCATTGCCGTAATTTATGGCCTCCTGGGGAGATTTGGGTGATTAGGGCTTGGCCCACCAACACGCAGAAAAACAGTAGGAACTCCAATAACTCCAAATGGAAATCTTGGGTCAAATTTATCAAACAAATCAGAGAGAAATCTATTTCTGTTTGGAGAAGGAGGAGATATATTACATGTTTAGTAGATGAGTACAGCTCTGGAACATTTGGCTATTCGGTATTTGTGAGTTTTGGAATTTCTAGCTTAAATAGTATCACCAGAGGACATGTGATGTATTAGACATGAGCACATTTTTAGCCAAATAAAATATACAACTGCAAGCAAAGAGGTTTTTCAATGTTAACAACAACATATTTGTGCAAATGATGTAACTGAAAATTTTCTAGGTAGGACTTAAAAAAGCAGAGTTTCTTAGTACTGGAAAAATACACGGGGGAAAAAAGATAAAATATGTTAGAAGTGGATAACAACAAAACCAGAGCAGGGAGGAGGAGAAGGTGATAAGGTGCCGTTATTTCACTTACGGAGATTTATACTGCCAGTTAATATTTGATATTTGGACAGACTCTTTTTTTTTTTTAGATCAATCTTTTCTTTTGCCTGAACAAGACCATTAATCCAAAACATCCACCGGCCGTCCCGTTTCCTACCAAAAATATTGTTTGCTGTTGGAGATGTGCTGAAAAACAAACACGGATAAGTGAGGGTGTGCGATGAAAGGCATGCATGCTCCCACTCTGTCAGGGTGACTTGGCACCCACCCCAGTGCTGGTGTTCCTTTGCGACTGCCTGGGGATGGTCCTGGCATGTCAAAGCCCCCACCCCACCTTTCCCCTCGGATGGGCAGGGCAGCGATGCTCCAGGATGATAAGCCCATGTGATACCTGCTGTGTTGCAACCCCGCTTCTGTACGAGACACGGGATGTTATTTATATGTGTTTTAACAGCGATGCGTGTGTGTGCTGGCAGCTGGAAGGGGGAAATCTGCGGGTTCCTACCATGGCAGGAGCAAATTGTGGGGGAAACAATGGGGAGAGCGAGCCCAGGGCAGTGCCTGAGCATGGCGTGTGCTGCAGGGACCCGGGGGGACTGGGGAGGATACCCTGTGTGTAGGCATGTGCACTTAGATATTTGCCTTAAGAAATTATTTAACTGGTGGAACTGACTGCCACGGGGTGCTCAAGAACAAAGTGAGGATTTATTGAGGATTTGGTATTCAAATAGGCTGTAAGGATGGCTGTATCACAAGGAGGGGGGGAAAAAAAGTTAAAAGGGTTCTGGAAAGATGTTTGGTTAGAGATTTATTGCTTTCTGTTGCCCTATACCTGGACTGGTCTCTCTGATCCATGATCTATTAAAAATGCCCCCTCCCGGGTTTTCTCTTTGAGGTTGATGGGCTTTAGACAGGCTCTGCCACTTCTGCGTAACTCCAGCATCCCCATCGACAGATTTACTGGAATAGCCCTGTGGTAACAGGGGACAGGGCTTGTCCAGCATCTGCATATATTGCAGGCACATTAAAATAACACTTGAGGACTTTGGGGGGGATGGGGAGGGGATGAGGAAAAAAAAAAAAAAACCTCTGTCCTAATTGCACTCCATTAGCCTCCGTCGGAGAAGTAACCTGTGTAATCTAAAGGCACCGGTTTATTGGTTCGCACTTCATAAAATAAGTTGCTGTTAGTTTTATTGCAGCCTTGGTTTTTCTGTTTAATGGAGGGAAAGGTAGTTCTTTACATGACAGCCTCCATTACCTGTCCAAACTGCGCACGGGCTCTGCCCTGCAGCCTGCTCAGCTGCTCGTAAGGGTCCGCTAAATAGGAACACATGTTTGGAGGGGGGAAGACTGCTTTTGCCATTTCTGCAAGCCTGCTTCTTTGCAAAGGCAGGAGTTATACAAGCTACCGTGCTTGTACCTCAGCAAAACCACAACAGGAGAGCTGGGCAGGGCTCTGGGACTTAAGAAACAACAGGGGGGGAAAAAAAAAAAAAGCTGGATGCATCGTGTAGTGCTGCCCTAACGCAGGTGGGAGTGCGGGGTAAGACTGAACAGCGCTGAGGATGTGCTGGCTCCTACTGAGTTGCCAGAGCTCAGCCCTTTGGGAATATAGGCTGCTTATTTATGCAAGGCAGGAAATGCGTTTTTTTTTTTAGGAATAATATTTGAATATTAAAATATTATTCTTGTCCAAAACTGAGAAAAAAAATCGATTTCAAAATAGCTTGCACACCCAAAAATTTTGGAGTGTAATGGTTCTGGGTCACTTAAACCGCTCTGTTTTGATCAGTTCAAAATGTCTCCCTTCACCCACCCCTAATTATTATTTTTATCATATGTGATTACCTTACATCTAAAAAGGAAAATCCTTTGAAAACCAAATTATATTTTTGGAAAGTAATGAAATAAGACCAACATTTTCCTTTTCAGAAGTTGTTTGTAATGGGGCGGGGGGGGGGGGTGTGGTAAAAAAAAAAAAAAAAACACTTTACCCTGAAAAATGTTGATTTCAACAAATTGAGGGTTCCTTTTGAAATCCTGTCGTCTTGTTTGACTTTCCTCACTCAGGAAGACAGAACAAAAACTATTAGGAAGGAAACAGAAAATGACACTTCGAAGAGATGTAGATAACCCAGGAAGCAGCAATCGGCTCCTGGTTAAGATGCTCTACGTGCATATCTGTCTTCCAGTCCATAAAACTTGCCCCAAATTAGATACTGAGCCGATCAGTGAAACGAGAGAGATGAGGCTGAGGTGGTGGTAAGCAGATGCCACCAGCTTCTTTCAGGGCCATTACATACCCCAGAAATCTTCCCTGGACACACCCCCCTGACCCCCTGGGTACCACTGCTGTGTGTGGGGGGGTGGTGGTGGGGTGTGTGTTGTGTCATGGGGCTTCTGGCTCAGCTGGGAGTCGTCGTTCTGCGCAGCTCGTGGCTGCGTTGTTAAAATCATTGCAGTCCAACTTCACAGCCGCCTCTTCTGTAAGTGCAAGTTCCCGCCTTGTTCTCTCCCTCCCATCAGGAGAGGAAAGCAGCTGTGGGATTTGCCTTTTTTTCTTGTAGTGAGACGGAGCTTCAGAAGCAAATAGGAGTGATGAAATACAGCCCTGTATAGTTTAGGTTATCTGGGAAGGAGTATTTGCCTATAGCGAGTGTTCCCAGTGCCTGTAAGAGAAACTACTGAGAGGTGGCTGGGGAAAGAGGTTGCTGCAGAAGACCAATGCAATTAATTCATATGGCAAAAGGAATTATTTGAAGCAGTGAGGAGGGAGAGGAACTGATAGAGAGCCACACTCCTGATGAAGCAGAAGATATTAATACAGAAAATAATTACAAGTGCTACCAGGAAAGCAAACATACCTCTGCATGGCTTGAATTCCTGCTTTGTCTCTCGTTTACCAGTGAGCCGGCGTATCTCGCAGGTCTGCAGCGCACGGGAGCACCTGGTAGCTAACCTGTGAATTACGTTATACAAGGCATCGGTTATTTACGACAGGCATCGCTGAAAATGAAGGCAAGGGTCCCACGCCTGGCAGTAATTTCAGTATTTCGGAAATAGTTTAAGTGTATGGTAGCCACGTGGAATCAAAGCTGCCACAAATCATTTCCAGCCACCCGGAATAGCAACCTGTGCTGACACCTCCAGTGAAGGTGTCCCGCTTGTGACCGCCCACCAGCCCTGCTGCCGGCAGGGACGGGGACAGTGTGAGCAGTGGTGGGGGCAGTCCCAGGGGCTTCAAGGTCTGGGAGACAGCAAATTCATTTTGATCAAACTCTAAATTTGGTATGCTTTGAGTATCTCCCCTCTTTATGTTTTTTTTTTTTTTCTTTTTTTCCCAACTAAATTTCAGGCTGGTGGGAATTGTAGAAGAAAAAGTTTTGGGACTACAAAACACAGCCCATTCCCTATTTCCATGGAGTTGTTTGATGTAAATATCTCTTATTCTTCACAGCAGCCCATGTGAGGGAACCAAAAAGCCCTCTTTAAATAGATACAGATTTGTTTGTGACCTTTCAATTAATCCTTTAAGGATTTGGGGAAGGAACCAAATAAGGAAAAAGAGGTTCACAGCCTTTGAATACGTCGAGGCGGGTTTTCAGCACAGATCTATAAGAGGCAGCACTAGCAAACCACCCTGGTTTATCTCAGTTCAGTGCCTGATGTGCCAGTGAAGGAGAGGAAAAACCACGATTTTAAAATCTGTGTCCTGGATGGCAGCTTACAGCATTTTAGTGATTTCGCTTTGCAGGTACACCGTGCAAAATGGGCAAATATTCACTCTGTTCGTGGGTGTCTGGAGTTCCCAGGCCCTCCTCGGGGGCATAAAAGCTTCAGGAGAAACTGCAAGATGCAGCGATGAACCTTCAGCATTTGCAGAGTTCATTTCTCTACCGGACAGACCATGTAGCCAGAGGGGCACTGGTGAACCTCTTATCCAACAGACCTCAGGGTATCTTTGCATTCGTCTTTTAGATGACTCTGTCTTTTTTTTCTGGCAGTGATGTGATTTTTAGTATTGCTTGTGCTGTAATTGTCCCATAGGCTAACGAAGCCATGGGTGTAAATGGTTTTCTGAGCCTGCCTCCCATTGGATTTTCAGATCCGCAGCTAGGAGGAAAAAAAAAAAACAACCATGCATGGCTTCCCTTCATGCTTTTTCTGTAAATTCAAATGCATATATACTTAAGGTCTCCCTTGCCTGGACCTTCCCTGCCCACACAGACAATGTAGATGCTTTAGAATACGAAGGATGCTTTATGTTCGGGGTAAAGCCCTCTGAAGTCAAGAGAGATAAAAACAAGGGAGCAAGGCTCCCAGAGTTCATTCCGACAGTTATTTTTAAAAATAACTCTTTATATTTACCTTTCTTATGTTAAACCACAGCAGAAAACACTTGTAACTCAATGTAAGACACTTACACTGTTCAGCTTCAGTCATGCAGCTCAGGCATACAAACGAGCTCCAGGTTTTATATGCAGTTCATTCTTCATATTGCCTTTCTTGGCTTGTTTATGTTAGCTTAGCCTCCATCAAAATGATGTCTTAATTAAATCTGAAAAATGGACATTTGACTTTATTTTAAGTGATGATTTCATTCTGCCATGGGTATAAATTTAAGTTATACATAACAGACATGCACTCTGCACAGCTCATTCCTGTTTTATATATATTATTTAAACGATAGCATTTTTTTCTCTCCATATTTTTCAACTATTTGTTTAAAAAAAAAAAAAAGAAACAAAACCAACAAAAACCAAGCCAACCACTGCACTTTCAGTTCGCATTGAAAGGAAAATGTGTACAAGATTTCTAGCCCTATATCTGAACGATGGGTCTGTAACGTATAGCGTAATTCAGTATTTCTTTTGGAGAGTAAATCCTGGGAGTAACGGTACGCGTTCAAGCTGTCTCTGCTTGTGAACCTCGAGCTATCTCCCATGCAGAGCGTTTGCACCAAGGTGTCAGGTCTCATAGGTAATGGGGAGCCCCAAAACGCAGGGTCTGAGCTGCCCATTTGGCTGTTGGTCACTGCCGCGGTCCCCCCGGCCATAGGGCGAACCCTGCTGTTAGGGCTTTTCGTGTCCTGCGATGAAGGGGATGTCCACGGACGTGGAAGAGCAGCTTGTGGGAGGAGGCGCAGCATTGCACCCTTATTGAGGGCGACCTTCTAGCCCTGGATTTTGTTTAAAAATCATGTCGTTTCAAACGAAGCACCTGGCTAAAGGCTTTGCTTTACTGTTTGCCCGACTTGTGCATTTCTGAGAAAAATAAATGACCCAGCTACAAAGTGCCTCCTCTTTTTCCCCACTGCTATCCAAGTCCTGTTTGTGGGCATTCTGGATTTTGCGTTTCCAGCAACTGTGTCTGCTGTGCCTCTTGAACGATCCCTCCTCCACCAAATAGAGAACAGAGGCCTTTAAAATGTGGAAAATTAAGAAAATGCAGAACACATCATTAAATCATATACTCAGGAAGCTGTGGCAATCTTTCCTTCCACTCACAGAAGGTCCACTATAAATGAAATCTATATTTTAATGATTTCCAGTTTGGATGCCCCCAATGTGCAATAGAGAACCTCCACTGTTTGCCGTAGAATGAAAGGGAAAATTGGGTGGTAAAAAGAAGAATGCTGCAGCTAATGCGGAACAGTTGCACGTTTATATTCCACATTGCCCTGAGCAAAACTCTTCCTTTTATTTTGGAGAAAAAGCAATTGCTTTCCTCCCCGGGTACGGCGGCTGCACTCACGTTATGTTTACTCATCGGCTCTGACAGGTTTACCCAGAGCAGCTTTTCGAAGCAGCTGCTCTCCCAGCATCCACTGGCCTCGTAACTCTTCTACGTCGGGGGGCAAAAGCATTTAATGCCCCTCCAGCCTTTCCAGAGGTTAGGCAGGTGAGGGGGCTGCTAACATCTTTTATTTTTTGCATAGTATTTCTAATTGTGGAGGGCTGGAATAATTCCAAACCTGGTTTTGCTGAGGTCCATCGTAGCGTGCAGCATCCCTTAAACCCTGCCGGCCGCTCCTCGGGCCAGCCCGGGGCAAAGCCGCGGGCCAGGCTTTATGTCGAGGAAAGTATTGGCACATCCTATACTGCGTGTTCAGGTTGACATGTGGTCTACTGCTTCAATGTATTTACTAGTCAAGTACAGCGGGTCTCTGTTATGGGCTTATTTCTGTCAATACCTTTTTTTTTTTTTGGCTGGCCGATAGGCTATTTGGTTTTCTTCTGTAAGTGTTGGATGTCACCAAAGATTTCCCTTAGAAAATTAAGAGCATAAAAAGCGGTTTTTTTTTTCTTCTGTTTTTAGTCAAAACAATTTATTAGTCGTATAACTATATATTTATGTATGTATACATACAGGCATTTCTACACTCCCTTTTCCCAAACAACTCAGCTCACAAATATTTATCTCTTACTAACTGGAAATTATCAGATATACAAACATTGTGTCTGAGAAGGAATGGGTGTCACGATGACACATGCCACTAGCTGAGGAAAGGCTGTCAGCAGG
>NW_009648550.1:1034652-1043570 GCF_000708025.1 Charadrius vociferus | reverse complement strand
GAATATTAAATACTTTTTTACTAAGTTTTAACTGTAAGGTATACTTAATACAAAGAGTAAAAATCAAATTGTGGTTGTAGGCGCATGGCTTATTCTATTTTTCTCACTATTTCAGTGCAAACTGATATCAGTTGGGTGAAATGGCATTTCTGGGATTTAAGATTTACCTATGCTAAGACTGGAAATGGGACCTGGGGAACACCCCGTGCACCCACTCCAAAGGGGAAGGACGTTTCCTTGTCCTCTGCCCCTGGCTGGATGATGGCAGGAGACAGACCTCTTCAGCTGAGGGTGTTTGTCATCTACCACACCATGCAGGAGCCGGGCTTCCCCGGCTTTGCTTTTTTCTGGGATAAATTCACGTAAATCGAACTTGGCCAGTTGTGCCTGCAGAGGAGCGTTTTTGTGACTCCTGTGTTATTGGGAATGGAGTTGCAGTTTTCTTCCACTGGTTTGGTGCTGGCAGGGAAAGGATGTGGAGAGCAGCAGGGCTGCCCATGGGGATCTGCATCTCCAAGTCCCCAGTGTCTCTGGGGGCAAATCCTTCCATTTCGGAAAGTAGGGCTAGATTTATGGCTTAGTCGCTGCTTTGCGCTCTCCCGGCATCGAGGATGTAGTCTCGATTTCTAACCAGCTCCACAGAAATTAAATACTTTAAAAAAAAAAAAAGAAAAAAAAGAAAAAAAAAGAAGCAATCGCTTTCCTTTTTTTGGTGCTTGTTGTGTCTAAGATCATCTCATATAACTGTGCTGCGTAATGTGTTTCCAAAGCTTTCGTGGGCGTGCGCGCATCAAGTTGCTCTTGGGAACATACAATTAGCGATCCTCGCCGCTACTTCCCTTACTGGAAACCTCCAGGATTTAGCCTCGTCTCTCTGAGCCCGTTTGTTTCCAGCCTCTGGTTTGGGATGGAATTGCTCACTTCCCGACAACCGCATCATCCTTACGCTCTACCCCTGGGGATTATTCCCCGTGTGAAGGGGGTGTAAATGCTGCCGCTGTCGTGGGCTGCGCGGGCATGTTCCTGCTGTATTTTTGCAGCTCGGAGCCGGGCTGAGGTGTACGGCTTTGTGAGGAAGATGGTCTCGGGCTTTTCCCCGCTAACTGGTCTTGCATGCAAAATATGGGACTGCTCTGCCGCCCTCCGACGGGGAACCGAGGGGAGAGATCCCAACCCAGGGTGTGTGGGGGGGCTATTCCCAGTATTTATTATTTGCGTTGCGGTAATGCCTAGAAGCCTCCGTCATGGCACATTGGGCTTTGTTTTTCATTCCAGGCAGCTTGGCGAGGGCGACCACGCTCTGCTGAAAAAAATAAGGAGAGGGGGAGGGGGGGGGAAAAAAAAAAAGCCAAACAACTCAGCGGCTGGATTCTTGACTGGTGTAAGTCAGAGCAAACTGATTTATATCAGCTGAAGGGCCAGCCCCATGCTTCTGGCAGCCGGAGGATGGCTTTGGTTTTTTACTGGGCTTTGGAAATCTCAGGTGGTAGACCAAAGCGGGTAAACACGCTGCGCTGTGCCTTGCCCTAGGCTGCTGATTTACCGTGCCTCCCAGCCCTCGCCGCCTTTCCTGCCTGCTTGCTGGCACTGGCAGCGGAGCCGGGAAAGCGGGCAGGGAGTATTTTTCTTCGCTCTGTGGTTAAGCGTTGTTGCTTCGGGTCCTGGGTGGGCGTAAATCAGCCCCGTGCCAGCGTCCCCCCTTCTGAAGGCACGGCATACTCTGGGCTGCATGCGATGGGTCTCCGCCGAGCCCTTGGCTTTCTTCCTCCTCATTATTTCTGCTTCATCGGCTCACACGCAAAAATCCGGTGGGAAGACGAAACGTTCAGAGGCTCCAGAAACATTCAGGAGTAACCTCTTGTCGAGAAAAGTACTCCTTAATTCATTAAAGGAAGTAAAAAGAAGTCAGATTTTTGGGATGAGAAGCTACTAAATGGGAGGGAGGAGCGTGGCTATCTTCTCGATTCAAGGTTCTGTCTTATTTTTTTTTATAGCGTTTCTGCTAAAAACCAGTCAAGAAATCCAAGTTCTTTCTCACTGTTTGAAACTTGTTGTTTTCTGTTTTCAGGTCAATTGAATTCTTTCTTGTTGAGTCCCTAACCTTCCTCTAAAGGCCAGATGGAATAAAGACTCTCTCTTCTGTCCTGTGGAAAATTACACAAAACCCAGAAAATTGATTTTCCGGGGCTTGTGCGGTTTTGTGTAAAAGCCAGACAGTTTTCATTTAGCCTGGCCCTCGGCAACTGGAGTTTGGTCCTGAACGATGTGATTTAATGATGATTGCTCGGTAGCATCTCTTCCTCAGCTGGTGTAAATCAGCGATTCCCCACTGGAGTAGATGGGGGTGGGCCAGTTCCCACCAGCTGAAATTTGGCCCTTGGAGATTTCTATAAGATGTTGGAAAAGACATTTGTAGGTGGCGGGTTACTGTTTGGAGCAGAGGAGAGGTCCTCGGCGCTCTCCTGTGATGGGCAGTAGTGGTGGCCTGTGGTGGGAGCGAAGATCCTGTGATGATGTGGAGCCCATCTGGGGTGGTGTGTCACCCTGATGCTGCTGGTGGTCATAACTGGAAGGCGGTATTATTTTACAGCAGTAATAAGAAAGAAACTGGGGGCAGCATATAGCTTAAGATCTAGACTCCTAGTGTATTTTTCAGTATATTTTTTTAATTCCACCAAATAACAAAAACTTGTTCTTCCTTACCTCAGACAAGGTGTTTGGGGTAGAGACCTGACTTGCTAGAGATTCTGAAAGTTAGGCTAGTTATTTTGGCAAATAGCAGGTGTTGCAACAGATAGTCATTAGGCAAGTACTCATTTTTAGATCTAGATTAAATGCAAAGCATCAGTTGTCCTAACGCAGAGACAGTCGACAGAGTTAGGTTGGATTTTTGGGGCTGGATTTCTGCATTCAGCTGCAAACAAAAATAGAGATGGCACCAATGTCTGTACACAAAGGTGCAGTGGTTTGTTCTGTTTGAGGTCTGTAAGAGTCACCATAGGATAAAATAGGATATAAGATTTTGATCGAGGCAGAGTATCTCGGGATTTTCCTTTCATCTGTCATTGCTTCTAACCATCAACATCTTCTGTCTTCCTTAGAAAAAAAACACCTGCTGCTTTTTGGCCAGGTAAGCTGCTGGTCTGTGGGGTAGCTCTGCGTGCTAGTGTCTGCTTTTCACCAGGCTTGACCTTGAAGGATCTTTCCAAAAGTCAAATAGTTGTGACTCTGGAAAAAACATTGACCTGGATGTGATGATTTTAAAAATTGTGATTTTGGTGGGTTGGTTTGGTTGGTTGGGTTTTTTGTTTTTTAATTAATTAAAAAAATATAGAGACAAAATTATATCGGTGGCTTAAAAAAGAAACAGGTTTGAGATGCTAGACTTATGAGTGGTTGCTAGAAAACTTTGGACTTGAAAACGAAACTTTCTCGGTTGAAGTATTATTCCCTCTGCCTTTTTATGACCAAAAAGGGAAAAGAGAGGGAGGGGAGGCAATGCGAAGAAAAAATTATGTAGCTTGTGTCCATAAGAAAACAGATTATTTTTTTTCTTTAAAATTGCTTTTTTGGTAGCTTAAAGACTCCTTGGACTGTGCTGAGGTCAAGACCCATTTACAGTCGTACTGGTGCACTGTTCCCTTTTCTGCGGCTGCTCACAGGCGAATCCCCTTAACTGAAAACACAGAAACTAGACAATAATGGGGAACAGAGCCAAAAATTACCCAATGACGGAATATTTAGTAGCAGATAAAAAAAAAACCCCAAAGAAACGGCTCAAAGGAACGCCTCATCTTAAACTTATTTTGGCCCAAATGTCATCTGCTTCACGAAGTCTTTTATGTCGCGGTTGTTTTCTCATGTCGTTCCTTCTGGCAGATGTAAGAATTTCTCTATTCCTTCTCGAACACGTTATCTAGCCGGCAAGCACCATCCGCGGTCTCCGACATGTCTGCTTCTGCCGTGAAACTTCATTGGAGCTGAGTGATGCATTAATTTGTTGGCCAGATTTTGTTCTTTCCCTTGTAAACCCATCTCCTCCCGCGTTCGGCACGAGGCGCGGTACCTGCTGAATATCTGAGGGGCCGGGGATAAATGCAGCCTTTGATCTTTAACTTGTCGGAGGGGTATCGTGTGGTTTCTCTAGATTCAAGACAGATCCCTTCTCTTGGCAAACGGCTGTCCTGCATGGGGTTAAAAAGATTATAGCACAAATGCACGGACTCAGAAGGAGAGGGAGGGCTGAGTGTTTGCATAACGAGAAGGGCAAAGCGTTCCTGGGAATTAAAACAGAAAACTAAGCAGTTTATGACTTGGGTTTCACAGTGTCACTAGGATCTGTTCCCAACTTACGTTTTTAATGCAGGAAAAAGTCTCTGCGCCCTGGCTGTGACACAGCATCTCTCAGATTTGCCCGGGGCAACTCAGTTAAGTTATTTCCCACAGTGCCCAGGGGCTCCTCCGCTGCATGGATCGCTTTCCCCGTGCTCCAGGGGTGCATGGCTCGGCCACGCTGCCTTCAGCAGGAGGAGCTGGGGAGATGCAGAGCTGGGCTGTCCAAGGAGGTGCTGAATTAGCCCAACCTAAGCATGTCCAGGTTTGAACAAAGCAAAGCTGCATGTTTGCCTTAGATGAGGATTTTCAAGAGATTCCATAAGGCAGGAAGTTTACTCCAGCTGATGCCACAGCTGGAATTGGTACGTGTTGTGGTGATGGGGAAAACAGCAATGCCCACAAAGCGTCAGCTTTGGCTGGCATGTTCCTGTCCTGGCATTCCCCCCGCAAAACTTCAAGATGCTGCTATTGTTCTGGATCTGTATGGAGACGGGGGGATGTCCCATAGGGGCATCTCACTCCAGTGCTACGACGTGGGAGCAGCAGGCAGCAAAATCCGTAACAGCTCCAGCCTTTTCCACCGGGACATCTGACTCTCACTGCATGAGGCATCTTCCAGTCCAGGGGGCTGCAGCTACATCCCCCTTTTTGGCTAACAATTAATCCTGGAGCACACAGGCTTATAAGTGAACCACTATACATTGGAATTTGCATGAAGCAGAGAAGAGGGAAACCTCTGAACCTGCAATCTGGACTTTTCAGAGGTTGGTGGCATGATAAAGGCTCAGGCTAGCATGGGCTACTTCCTAATCCAGCCCTGGAAAAGAGACCTGCAGTAGGGGCAAGGAAGATGGTGACAAATCAGACTGATGCTCTTGTAGAGGTAGTGTAATTTATGGCTTGTCCCCGAAGATCTGAGTATCTCAGAGGCATGCAGGACAGTTTGTATCCTGCCTCCTGAGCTCCACAGCAGGGCGAAGGGCTCTGGAAACATCACCGCCCTGGAAATGTTTCAGCTTAACAGCTCGGAAGGCATAGGCACCAGGGGATGCGAGGGGAGCAACGACTGGAACTTTTACCTCCCTGCATTTTGCTCCCCAAAGTCCTGCCATCGTTTGCAACTCTGCCGCCTCTCCAAGTCATTAAGGCTCTTTTAATGGTATTAAGTCTGAGCTGGAAAGATGTAAGCCGGTCCAAGAGTAATGCAGTCGGGTGAAACCTGGGTGGAAAGCTGCCACTGAGAGCGCAGCTGTGGAATACGAGTGCCAAATGGTACGGGAGGTTTTCACTGGCTAGCAGGAGAACAGCTCTCTGCGTTGATGAATATCTGCTCCGAAACACTGTCGGGAAGGCACGTGCCAAGACATTTGCACGTTACTGGGCAGCAGGTGCTGCTTAAAGGGAAAGGTGAAACTTCAGAGCCAAGAGCAACAGCGGAGGCAGAGAAGAGCCTGTCCTTCCCCGACATGTGCCCGTGTGCCTGCGGCAGACGTGGCAGTGTCCCAGCACAGCCCACCAGCACCACCTCACCCCGCTGCGCTGTGCTGGGGCCGGACACAGACAGACGCGGTGCCAGAGAGCTGAGTAACAAAAAGTGCTCGCAGGGCCATAACTCATTTGCACATTCCTTCCACCTTATTTTTTCGCACTGTGGTGACCAAGAAGTGCACGATGTGCCATGACACGTGTTTTGGAGGGTCAGGTTTCCATTTGGTGCTGCAGGTGTAGAAACCAAAGCACCAAAAGGGGATTAAGCGGCTCGTCCCAGAGCAAGCCAGGAGGCGAGAACTGACCCCGTGTTTGCCGGGTTCCTGCCTGGTGCACCACCCACGAGACCCCACGGTCACCCCCACGGTACAGGGGCATGAGGACATACCGTAGTGCTCCGTGGAGGCACCTGCCCCATGTCTGCAGTAGCATCGTTAACGTTAGTGGTGCTATTTCAGGGGAGTGGGCTTAACCAAAACTGTGCAAACCATTGCAATAACCCTATAAAAATAACCCGCGCTTATATACATGCACACAGCCATTCCTGTGCCTGAGTGCTCTCAGGAATGCTGCAATCCAAACTTCTGTGACTTTAGCAAGTGCCTTGACAAAGCTGGGAGTATTTTTTTTAAAACCCCGGCTTTTGGGGCATGTTGTTACACACAACTGTGTGTTTTAACAAATGAAAACCTCTAAGCTCCATAGCGGTAGAGAAAAGCTTGAAGAGTTCCAGAGTCAAAAATGGGAAGGAAAATGAAAAGAACCCAGGATTTATTATTTTTCTTATTATTATTTGCCTCATTTCTGAGCTTGTCTTCTATTTTCTTTGGATCTAGCTCATGATTTTTGAACTCCTGGGGCTGACAGTACTAGAGCTGGGCTCCAGCAAAAGCGCCTGACTGCTGCATTTCTGCTCAAGCAGCTTTTACAGCCTGTAAGCCGGACAAAACAAACACATTTATATTATTTCTGTTTTACTGGAGGCTATACAAGGGAGTCAGTTTGTTTCCTCGGGGCTTTCTTCCCTGGTTGCAACACCCAACTTCCATCCTTCTTCCTCCACGTTAAATGCAAGGCTCCTCATCACACTGTGACCGAAGTGAGTAAATCCCTTTATAAGCTTTGAACCTTTTTCCTGCAAGGCGCTGAATGGCAGCAGGTAACGCTGCCAGAACGGAGAATTAAACTGGCAACCCCTGATCTCAAAAATGAGCCAGTAAGGCATCTTCTTGGGCCGTTGCTGCGGGATGGAGGGAACTGGAGCCTGAAGGTCTTCCTGGGGTCCCCAAGCACCCAGCAGCTGGGACGTGCCCAGCTTTGCGTTGGCTGGGCAGGGTCCCACAGCGTGAAATGGTAGATGAACCTCATGGCACAGTTCCTCCCTGACTGGGGACCTGGCTTGCTCCTCTGCCCATCCACACATCTTGAGATGAACCTATATTTTCCTACACTTAAACATGGTTAAACTGGACCTAAGCCCAAAAGCACATAATGTTACAAAATCTGCCAGTAACGTGGGGGAGAAATAAGCAAATCTACTACTTTCCTCTGGTATTTTTGTTATGAATCATGTTCATTACAGGACCGCTCACTGGAAAGCTTCAGGCTCTTCTCTTTTTTTGGCCGCTTTGTAGGTTTGGCAAACATCAATGTCTTTTGGGAGAGTGGAAGGGTCAGAGCGAAGACCAGTTGCTGTCCCTGGAGCTGTAGGAGATAAGATATGATGGAGAAATGCAGTGAGGGCTCACCTCAGAACTGGCAGAATTATTAAAATCCCAGTTTGTTACCAAAATGACTGTTTAAAGGTCATCTCCCAGCAAGCTGGGAAGTAGATGCATTTCCTTTCCAGATGCTGGATAATGGCACCTGGAAACAGGGGGCTTAGCTGGGTTTGAAGACACATTTCTTTTGCAGTTATGGGGCTTGAGTCACTGGTGCTTTCATAAGGACACTGAATAGTTCAAGGTGCTGTGCAGAATTATTTAGAGTCGGATGTGTTCATTTCGGTGTCCTGACTTAAGTGTTTAGCATGTGATGCAGGAGACATCATGGTGTGACAACTGGTCTGCAGAGGGATGCCTGCGCTTCAGGTCCAGTGAAGTAGTGTGGGGTTTAGAGCAAAATTTGGTTTGGTGGCCTCTAGATCCATGTGATCTCCTGGATCCACTTAAGAAACCATTTCAGCTGGCTTCCTGGACCTGCTGACCTGGGTGAAAGGATCTTCCATTTTCATGGCAACTGCTTTTGGAGTAGCAAACCCATTTCTAGTTCAACTTTGTATTATTTCCCTTGTGTGTCGGGATGACAGCTGGCATTTAAATGGAGGAAAAGAACCCAAGTGAAGGCTAAATGAGAAGTTCATTGATTTTTTTGCTTAAATTCTCCAAGAAAAAACCTGGCACTACAGGAGCATGATGCCAGAATGTCTTTTTATCGCCTCCAGACCTAGATGTGTGCTTGGCCCAGAAAAAGACATATTAAGTGCAATAAAGGAGTTGTCCTTCTACAAAAGGCCGTTGGAGGGACAGGAGACGACGTGCCCAAAGGCAGATGTATAGGGAGATACAGAAGTGTGGTAGTTTATACCACATGTGTGCGTTGAAGTGTTACTGGAGTCTGCAGGAGGCAATTCTGTGCCTATGGATCGTATGGTTTGGAAAGCGAAGGAGAAAAACAGTGAGGATGTAAGCAGAGCTGTGAACAGCAGTTTAGATCCCAATGGATAAACTGGCCAGAGTATAAAACCGGCGCCCGCTTGCAAAGCTTGCAGCCCACTGGCTCCAGTGCCCAGCACTGGGATGCATTGGGCTCATTGAGGCGTCGCAGTTGACAGTGGCACATATGGAATCAGTTTTTGCAGATGCTAAAAATCAACTATTGGATGTTTTTGCAGCTCTGAGCCAGGCTTGGTGTTGGGGTCCTTTCTGCGGACTTCGTCTGCGCTAATCATTTTTATTGTCACAGCGAGGGAGGAGGAGGAAGAAAAATGACCCCGTTACTACTGGTGGTGGGGATTTCTTAAAATATTAAGCTGATGCAAAAATGCCAAGTATCACAGCAGTAAAAATGTAAGCCACTAATAAAATAGAGTTAAT
>NW_009648550.1:1012653-1034636 GCF_000708025.1 Charadrius vociferus | reverse complement strand
TCCTTTGGCCCATAAATTTAGCCTTAAAGCAACATTCAGAGATTGTGTTGTGATGAAGGTATTGGTCTATAACAAAAGTGATATAATTGTGATAGTAACTAATATCACTATTTTATTGATGCCGTGACCTCTGCCAAAAGCCCCACAGCCCACAGTAGAAGACCCTGGTCCCAGGATGGTTTTGGCTGACCGTGCATGTTGTGATTAGCCCCAGGTAAACCTGTAGGCACTGGCACAGGAGTGGGTCCACTCACAATGAGTGGAGACAAACTAGCAAATTACAAAGAAATACAGAAAAAAATAAGATATTTGTTTATTTTAACAAATATTTATTTTAAATAAAATGTGTACCTTAATCTGCCCCTATGTCAGTATTAAGTGGGAAATTCTCTTTAAAATCATGAACTGTATTCTTATGGCAGATCTTGAGGTGAATAGTTATCTTCAACATTTATTCTTTCTTCCATTACTGAGATCTTTACCCATCATTTAATTTGCAGTAGGCTGCAACCTGGCAGTCCAGACCTATTTCTTCTAATAGGGCAGAAAGTTTCTTTAAAAAAAAGTAGAGCTTGAGCATGTTTCCTTGGACTTCCCACTTCTGACGTTTCTTTCCAGGATTTGAAAACAAGACAAGAAACAACAACAAAAGAAGCCTCGTGCCCTATTTCCATGTAGTAACTGGCTAATTTAATAAATTTGATCCTCCCTTGGGAGGGTTATAATTCTGTATTAATTTTAAACAGGCTCTCTGTGCAGTAGTTACTTTTAATAATAGCATTCTGTGAGATGTGCCAGAGCTGTTTGTTACAAGCCCTCACTGCCAGGCGAGGAAGGGGGGGTCTTTGGGCCAGCCAAGATGAAAGAGTGACCTAAAATATTATCAGGGAGGGAAGATGGAGCATCACCAGCCAGGTGTGACAGTGGGTTCCAGTGCTGCTCCCTGCGCTGGGGCAGGGGCTGCTCGGAGCACGGACCTTCAAGGCTGAAAGTGATGTCTTCATCCATGCTAAGAGAGCTTGGGGAGGAGCAGAGTGAAAGGTGGAGTTTCCACCTGATGGGAGGTACTGATTTATTTCTTTTTACATTATTGTTTGGTAGTGTTCTTTTTGGGGACCAAAAGTCAAACCATTGCACCCGTTTGCCAAATGGGAAGTCTCTTCCTCCGCAAAAGCAGAATTGATTTTGGAAAGACTGAAATGTTTTGTTTTGGCATTTCTGATCACTGTGAAATGCTCTGACGCTTCCCCACAGGAGGGGTTTTCTCTTGGATTTTTCCCTGATTGCGTTGGGTGGAATTTTCTGTCCAATTGCATAGGAAAAAAAATCAACTTTGGAAATAAGCAAGCCTGGCCCCAGGAGCAGCATGTGGCTGAGGTTGGAGACCTGCTCCTCTGGGATGGTCCCATGGAAGGAGCTGCCCCCAGGAGGGCAGCAAGGTCCCCGAGCCCCGTGGAGACATCTCAGCCCCAGAGGGAATTTGTGGTAGCTGCCTGCTGTTTTCCAAGCATCCCTATCCTGTGTCTATCAGGACATGATTCCTTAAGGTTTTTTGAAGCATCAGGTTGTACGCAGTGAGCAGTGGATGCTGCCAGGCAATGCAATCTCTTCCCCTTCTCCTTGGGCTTTCTGTGGGGTGGGGTGGGCTGGGATCCTTGGCAGGTGTGGACTGGGACAGATTCATTTCACCTTCAGAGTTTCTTCCAGTACATCCTTTTTGGTCATCTTGTAAATAAGTATGTATGCATCTACAAAATGACTTCATTAAAATCATTACTAGTCCACCTCATTTGTTGGAAGCAATGTGAACATGTGCTTTGTTTACTAAGGTAAAATTGCAGAGTCTACTGTTCTCAAAAGGAAAAACAGCTTTTTAGTTGTTTGTTTTTTTTTTTTTTTAAAGAATGCATTCAGCACAGATTGTCTGGTAATAAGTTGGTGGGTTTTTTTCCACTAAGATTGTATTTTCATTTTGTTTCATGATCAAATGGTTTAGGAATCTCAATCAGCCTGTTTCAAAGCCCTTTCTGCCTCCTTCAGCTGCCCTGGCATATTAATGAATTTGGAGGAAATTGCTAGAGGCTGA
This sequence comes from Charadrius vociferus, assembly GCF_000708025.1. Lineage (NCBI taxonomy): Eukaryota > Metazoa > Chordata > Aves > Charadriiformes > Charadriidae > Charadrius > Charadrius vociferus. The sequence continues at coordinate 1,032,550 of NW_009648550.1, read as the reverse complement.
GCTTTGTGTATTATTGCTCTAGATCGCTTATGGTTTTGCTTTATTTGCTACCAACAGAAGAAATAGAAATACCAAACCATGATCAGACTGTAGTTTTAAAACATACCAGGGAGGTGAGGAGGTGTTTAGCTTTCCAGGGCAATGCCAAACCCCATTCCTTTTCTTTCCATTGCAGTCCCGGAAATGAAAATGAGAAATATTCTGAGCACATAACTTTATCTGAAATAATGGTATGGAGCATCTTCTGTGAAATCTCAGCTCTTTCCGGACAGGGTTCAGAGAAGAAAGCTGAAAATGATCGAAGACTTTGAAAAATGTTGCTCTGTGGAGAGCGTGAGACATTTGGCTTTGTTAATCTGGAAAGGGAGGCGGATGGTAAAGTAAAAGCATGCTGAAGAGGGTTGGTCAGAAGGAAGCCTCTCTCGTACTGTTCATGTGTTGTTTCCCCTTCTGGAGCATCGGTCCATCTGCTGTGACAAGGTTTGCATTGGGAGAGGGATGTCATGGAGTACGCAGAGGCTTTGGGAAACGCACGTGTGCTCCCAGCGTCGGAGCCCTCTGCCCTGTGCTTTGATCGCTTCAGCAGCACCACCCCTTCACCTTTGTCATCAGAACCCTATCCGACCCAACACTGGTACCCAAGTGAATATGTTGGGTGGTAAACAAGAGGGAACGAAGCCCATGGATGCATGCCTCTGCTTTCTCTGGGCTTAGCAGAAATGGGGAATTTCCAGATAAAAGCGTCAGGTTTAGGCTTGTATCACTGGTTAAAAGAACAAGTACTCTGGTCAAAGTCAGAAAAAGTCCATCAGGGCTGGATTTAAAACAGCTGAGAATCTCATTTATTCCCTCCTCCACACCAAAATCATGCTCTCATGTTCTCCCATCGCCGCTGCTCTAGCTGCAAAAATTCTAATTATTTGGGGATTGTGGAGCAAATCTAACTCACTGACTTCGAGAGCTGATGTCACGTCCCACTTGTCCAAAATGCGCATTGCTGGGTTGAGCAGCACCTACAGGCACGTTCTGCTGTTCCTTTATACCTTTGGGCTTCTCAAATATTTACTTTCCTTTGCAGCTGGGAGGTAGGGAAGCTTCTGACTGCACTGAGGGGTGATGAAGGGGAGGAATAGTGTGTCTGCAAGCTGTGCATTGCAGCCGGTACCGTGGGATATGGACATCCAGCACAAACCACTGTTGGCCTGGCCTTTGCCCAGTGATGCTCATGTTTCCATATTGTTTTCTCAACCGGTCAGGCACTGCAGCATTGCTCCTAACTGGAAGGGATTTGTGAAGCTCTCTGAGCTTCTCATGTCAAACTCAGGTCACAAATCAGAGCCCAGCATCTCTGCAGTCATGCGTCCACTCATCTTATGGTCAAGCTTCATCTAAAAGCTGAGCTACTCAGATAACATTTTATTTTTCCTTGCAACATGTTTAAGTGTGCTTTGATATTTTTAGATAAAATCTGGGCGATTTGGAGACGAGGGAATAAAGACACAGGAAAATCCTGCTCACAGTTATGGTGGTATCACTCTGGAGTGACCAGTCTTGAGTTGAGGACAAAATTTGGGCTCTGTAGGTACGAGTTACTCTCCTGTATCTTGAAAATGCCCAGCCAGGGCTCACCCCATTGCCTGTGGATTTAGATGAGAAACACAGTCTCGGTTTCAACAGAGTTTGGATCAGCCCCCAAAACAGCACATTTCTTGTTTGCATTTCACTTCCTCATTTAAGATTAATCGATATAGTTCCCTGCTCAGTGCAGGAATGAGGGTGGAAGGGAGAACTCAACTCAGCTTAACCCCCAGTGTTGAAATCCGTGCGAGGAATGCCTCATTTTATTTTCCTAGCCTTTCTTATCCTGCTTTGCTCCTCCTGGGAGCTGTTTGCATGAGTGTTTTGGTGTCGTTCTATTTTTGCTAGCCTTCTCCTAATCCACCCAGCTCTGTGGGGTATATGCACATTTAACATAGTTTCGTGTCATTTCCGTGTTGATCTTGCACACTGGAATTTTATTTTAATGAATTACATGTATATTTTACTCGTGAAAGCAGGCAAAATGCAGCTTAAAACTGAGCAGAAAAAAAAACTAACAAAAAACTCTAGATAGGCAAAGTGGGCAAAGTCCGAATGTTTTTGAACACACCACCATTGCCATCTATATTTTATCACTTGTGTTATGGTTAAGGGCATCTGCTGAGATCAACCTTTGAATGCATTTCATATGTTGTAATTCCAACACCAAAGAAAAGAAAACTACGGGGGGAACTTACTCATGCAATGGTATGTGCTGCCGAAGTGTAGGCGTTTTGAGGCACAGACCAAAACTGGCGCCGATTTATAAGACATTGTGAGAGTACAATAGAGAATCAATAAAGGAAGGAGCAGAATATACGTTTTTGTGGTCCCAAACCTATTTGAACAGCGGAAGTCCTCATGCTGACTCCAACCTGGCTGTGAATCAGAGGTACTTGATAACATCTTCAGGGCATTGCTTACTTGTGAGTCTCCCATCCTTGTGATGAGTATAACCTCTTAGCAATTGCCCCCGTGTTTGGTGGTCTATGACTGCATTGGAATCCTGCAGTCAGGAGAATGGTCCCCTGGGGTGAGATATTTTGAGTGCATTCATCTTCTCTTTCTCTCAGATGAGGAAGTGGAGGCATATGGAAGCATGGATTTATTTACTCTGGAGTAGAGTCGAACATCATAGCAAGCTATCTATGCTGCTTGAGGGTTTAGAGTGAACAGCCTCACTCCACGTGGACTTGGAGGTGCCATGACAGTGTCCGTTCTCATGATGCACTGCATCCTTCCTCTGAGGCTGAGTGCCCACAGTGCTTTGTGGGATTTGTAGATTGTAACATGGATACAAATATTTGGGGATGTTTTGTATTGGTCATTTTGACTTTTTATGGCAAATACAGGTTCCCCAATGTATTCGAGTCTCCTTAGCCTCTCCTGACTCTTGCATTGTTCAAAAGGGAGATGGCAATGACAGTGCAGTGATCTGCACTAATGCTAAGTTAATGAGAAAACATCTCCTGTCAAAACCATTCGCATCCTGTTGTGAAAATCAATTCAACAAGATCACTTAAAGATTTTTTTCAAGCTTGATTGGGGTTTGTCATTCTGCATTCATGCCTCATTTCCTAATAAAAGTCACTGTAAAGACAATTTTCAGGAGCTTGTGCATAGTTTGAGCCAATAAACACAACTGGCATGAGCAGAATGGGAAAGTAAATGCAAATCAAATAGGGATGGATGGGAAAGATCATTGTTCTCTCTGCTGGAGATATGGGAGAGCTAGGACATTAATTAGGAGAGGGGAATGTTTGCAATGGTGTTTGATCCTTGCCTGCTTCCCTTTCTCTGAACTTTGAAGCTTTAGCACTCTGTCTTACTCAAATCAGTAACATAGGAGTGGTACATGATGCTGTAGTACCCACTGGACAGCATCCATTGTATGTTTGAAGTTATTTCGCACACAGAATCATAGAATGGTTTAGATTGGAAAGGACCTTGAAGATCATAGAGTTCCAACCTCCCTGCCATGGGCAGGGACACCTCCCACTAGACCAGGTTGCCCAAGGCCCCATCCAGCCTGGCCTTGAACACCTCCAAGGATGGGGCCTCAACAACCTCTCTGGGCAACGTGTGCCAGTGCCTTGGGAAGCTCTGAGTCTGTGCACTCCTCATGGCTGATGGCCCCAAGCACCTTTGTCTTTCATGCATTTTCCCTCCCAAAAGTCTTGAGAGAGGGGGACGTGCTGTCACCCATCTCACAGGCGGGTCGGTATCCAAGCGTAGTACTCCATCCATGCACCCCCTTTCCTCCTCCACAAGTAAGCAACAAGCCAGCTGGCCAACCTTATCCCCCATTTCTGCCCTAGAATCCCTTTTCTGGCCTTGGTAAGAACTCTCTGAGCTTTCCTGCTCTGTCGTCTTGGCAGCGTTGGAGATGCTCACGTTTATCCTTTGCTGCCCTCTTTTGCTTTCCAATAACCTGATACTTCAGCAGATTTATTTGACACGGCTCCTAAAGCACACTTTCCTGAGAGGGTAATAAACACAATTTAAAAAAAAAAAAAAAAAAGAAAAGAAATTTGGACACTGGGAGTGCTTTTACTTTGAAATGGATAAATTACCTTAATGGAGCTGCCTGGGACACCTGCATTATGCTGAGACCTGGAATAAAAGTATCTTCATTTAGAAACCTGCCCAAACTGATTTAATGCACTGGTGATAACAATATCAAGGCATTGCAATTTCTGTGACCAAAACTCCCCGTGGAGTTCGACCGTGTCCACTCTCCAGTCTTCAGGTACCAAACACAACCGGGACTGGGGCCCCTTTGCAAGCCCAAAGCCGCTCGCTTGCCCTGCTGCTCTGCTTTGCCAAAATACATGGTGCAGAGATGTTCAGCTGCTTTGCTGGGGAGGCTTTGAAAAATGTTGCTGGTCCAATTATTTTTTGGAATTCGTGAATGGCGATGACATTTTTGGCTTGCAACTTGACTGTAGCCTGAGGAATTTTGGAGGAGATCTCACCCAGCATCTCGCTTGTGCTAAGACACTCACGTGCCTCGGTATCAAACGGGGAATGTGTCTGAAGCCTTCTAACCCTGGTTAATTTAGTCGTTTGGGATTTTTTTTTTAAACAAATTTGATACTTGTACCTGATTGCTTTGTTTTCAGAAATGGTTTGTCCCTTGAGCGAACTGTGGAAAAGACAGAGAAATCTCAAGAGAAACACAAGGAGCCCCAGCGAGGAGAGCTGGGCTTGAAAATTGAGTCATAGAGCAAGGCGTTTTAATTAGGTGTAATTACAGTTTCCCCTGGGGCTTGGGAGGGGTGGGTTTGCTGTCAGCCCCTTTGGGTGACCTGACCCCCGAATTATCCTTCTGCCGCATGGGGACAGTAAGCTTGGAGCTGCTGGTAACGACCTCCCCTCTCGTGTTGTACAGCCCCGGCGATGTACCTTTGGGTACCGTCCTGCGGGGACGTAGACATTTGCTGAAATATTGCAGGAATATCGAAACTACTGTGGTTTGGGCCTCCCTCCTGTAGGAAATTTTGTTTAATGATTAAAAAATCATTAGGTGACATCAAAATGCCCTTTTGATGCTTAAGTGGGCAAGCGGGCGCTTACCCAGTTAGTAAATCGCTGTTATGTTTGCTGCTGCCTGTTTTGCAGGCTGGATGAAGACATTTGGTACCTGTTGGGGTAATTTACTGTCGCTGTGTTTGTTTTGGGTTCAGGCTGAGGTGACCCATGAAAGGCTGTGGCTCTCTTGGGGCAGTAGAATAATAAAGCACAGCCCTTCCTAAAGCTTTTTTTTCCCCCTGCTTTTTTTTTTTTGTTATCCAGTTATTTCTCACCATCCAGCACCATGTTAGAGAAGGCAACCAGTTCTCCTGCATGACATACCACGTTTCTCTTACTTTTTTTCATTTTTCCTCCCTTTTTCCCATTTGCCAGATGAGATGCTTCTCCCTCAGGTTTCTCTGATTTTTATTCGTGTTTCCTGTCCTCCACGGGCCGTGCTTTTTCTTTGCAATATTAAAGGGTGCTTTGCAATATTGAAGATTTGGGCTGGTCTCTTAGCCCTGCAAAAATACACCTGTGCTAAGCAAAAGTGTATGCTCAACTTTGTGAGTACAGGAGGTTTGCTCTGAGGTTGTGGATAAGCAGGTGGGTGTGTTTTTGCAGCATAAATGCTCAAACGTGCAAAACAGAATAAGCCACCCTTATTCTGTTGGGTTTTGCTGATGTTGAAGGAAATAAACAGTGGCTTCCACAGAGTTTTCCAGGGGTCACAGCCCCAAAGCTGTTAGAGAGGGCACTGGGGAGAGGCCAATCTCCCTGTCCAGAGACAGAGGCAAGCCTGTGGCATCCATTTTTGAAAGGCAGCAGCACTCCCAGGTGGAATAAAATGCTTAAGGAGTTAAAAAAAATTAATAACTCACCATCCTGCGTGAAAACAAGTCAGCTTCAAGGGAGAGTCTTTTTTAACCTTGGACCTTTCCACGTTATGGCCCCATGAGCAGCTTTGGAAAAAAATCAGGGAAGCTGCACTCTCAGGTGGAGGCAGGTGTCAGGAGAGTTTTCTTTGCACTGAACGATGAGCTAAGTTGCTTCACAGCATCTAGAAATCGTACAGCATTTTTACCCATGAGCTCACACAGATAACTGCAGAATGGGACCGTGACTGGCTTGCAGAGGCACATACTTGATTTCTGCCCATAAGGCAAAGAGGGGTGTTTCTGTTCCTGGACATGTGAAGTTTTGTCCATTAGTGCTCCCTGGAGAGGGACTTTATGGTATGAAACACTAAACAGGGCTCAAATAATATTTTTAAATATTTCCATATATGTATTGGGTCTGTATTTCCATATATTCCAAATATTTCCCACTGTAGTTGTACCTCTGTAGCAGGAAACATGTCTTCATCTGGCCTCTGCAACATCTTTTCTTGATGGGGCAGGTTGGATGTTTGTGGAGTTTTTGTTGGTTTTGTTTGTTGGTTTTTGGTTTGTTTATTTGGGTTTTTTGAAAGATCAGCGTGGGTGATTCAACAAAGTCAGTAAAGTCAAAACAGCCTCTGAAAATTTTGCGTCCATCCTACTGAGCAGACGTGGAATAAGCTGCTCTTCTGTTAGCGAGAGAAAATAAAGCTCTTTCTGCATATTTCTGTTACATTTGCACAGAGTGAAATATATATTTTTATCCGTGTTTAAAGGCACCGTGGTAACAAAGAGTGGAACAAGTTTTGAGGTCATCGGGCAACGCTGCAGACCTTGCAACGGGAGCTAACTGTAACATCTTTCAAAGTGTTCTCCTGGGGTCCATATGTGTAGACTGGTAAAGCTGTTAACGTTCCCAATTAGGTTTTAATTTATCTTAGTTTCCTCAGCGTTGCCATTAAAAGTCACACCATACAGCCATTAAACCTTAACATTACAGTTGCAGAGTTTTGTCAGGTGCTGGCCAGCAAGTCTAACTATAGACGAGCGGCAGAAACTGGACTTTAATTCCAGCTTTTGAAAAAAAATGTTTAAATGGGTCAGGAGAATTTACCCTGGACATCTGTTTGACGTATAACGTGAGGATATTTAAAAGTCTTTTAAGAAAAACAAATAAAGGCTTCCACATTCCCAAGGACAGAAACCATTTAATCTACTTGTACAGTCCTTTCAAGAATTTACCATTTTGGCAGGAGATATATGTCATTAAAGAAACAACCAATAAGATTTATTACGGCTAATTTATGTCTGTAACAGCTAAGACATGTTTTTGGGTAGTAGAGCTCACCACGGGCAGTATTTTCCTTCCTGCACATTCTTATTGTTTTAGTTTATTACAGCAGCACGTCTTGTGAGATCATTTATTGCTTAGCACGATGGTACGACGAAGCCATTTATTACTGGGAGACATCAACACATTGAGTGAGATCACTCCTTTTCCTTGGGGTCAGTGTACTGGAGGTGATGAAATCATGTATTTATCTACAACTTATTAGATGCATTTGATTGACTGGGGATCAATTTTTGTTTAACCAACTGTGCTGATGAGGAAGTTTCTCGGTGTACCACCGCAATGTTTCAAAACAGCCGTTAAAATAATTATCATAATATGGGACCATGGGGCAGCCCTGTAACACATGTTTGCAGCAAGAAGAGGACAGTTCTAGCAACTAAAAATATAAGCCAGATGGAAAACTCATCCAGCTCCAAGGGGGGAAAAGAGCCCAACCTGTTGTAGGTTTTTTTATAAATTGGGAATGGTACAGTAAATGTTTGGGATAACCCAAGTCACCAGTAGGTCTTTCCTGCCATTGGTGAACTTCTGACCTTATTTCCTTGGAGGGCTGTTAAAATGAAGTCAGAGGGCAAGCAGAGTTATTTGCCAGCACCGTTTTCACTTGTGTGGTCTAGAAAGTTAACAGATTTCCCCCCCACACCCCTTCCGTAAGACAGACACGGTGATGAGGGGAAAGAAGAGATAGCGTAACTAACCTTCCCAAGTTAGTCGGGGAATCGGGAGAAGCAGAGAGGAGTGTTTCGCAGCATCCTGTGGGATGCCAGACTTCTCCATGATGGTTTTAGCACGCGGGCTGGCTGGGTGACACGTTACTAGAATGGAAACTTCTGCTATTTGGTGCCTCCCCTGGTGCTTCCCAAATGGTGTTTCCATCCTGCCAAGGAAGACTTGCTTCTTGATGGTTGAGGTCAGCATTTTATGAGATTTTGGGTCGCCCTGGTGGTATGATGGTACACAGTGACAGAGGGAGAGGTTTGCTGCTCTGGTGTTTCAAACAGAAGTCTCTGGTCAGAGTTAATTCATGCTCACCCTCAACTTGCAGACTGGCCAGGGGGGTGGTTTGCAGGATGCTGAGCATCTCGAGGTTGGAAAACAGCATCACGATGGACAAGGTTCTCACTTCTGGAGTAAGACTAGAGCTGGCAATATTTTTGACAACTTGGCATTAAAGTGACAGTTTGCCTGGTAGCTGGACAAGAAGTCAAAATAGAGCAAAATGAGCAAATAAGCCAGAGTACATCTTATGATGTCAGAAGATCATCTGAGGGCAAGGTCTTGTGGGCTGGAGCTGGCCTGGAGGCTGCACCAGACCTCAGTGTCTTCACCCCCTTGACCATAGACTGCGACCTCTCCTTACACCTCCTTCCTGTTGATTGCATTGCAAAGTCTTTTATATGATCCTGGTGTTCCTGGGACCTTGTCCTGAAACAAGCCTTGAGTGTTTCCAGAGTTTTGTATTAATAATGAGGCTAGTTTATGCTTTTGATGACTCTGTTGGAAGATGACACAGCATGGTCTTCTGCAAGGTGACACCTCTGACACCTCAATCAAATTCATAACCGTCCTGTTCCTTTGCACGTTGGTGTCTCTGACTCAGCTTTTGGGGAAAATGCAGCCAGCCACCTTTTTCGCCTTGTTAGTGCCACATGAGGTCTCCCTAGGAAAACAGAGACCAAAGAGTGAGTGTCTGTAGTTCTTCTGTTTCGCAAATACTCGTTATTCCAGGCTTCTCTGGAAATAAAAGGTTATTGATGGCTAAGGGTGAGCTGTGATAATCCATACTTGGGTACCGTTCAGCGCATCTGTTGCTGGAGAAGGAACGGGACTTTGTTTCTGGAGGCCAGAGACACGGGCAGAAGGAAATGAGGCTGAGTGGGGGGAGATTATCCCATGTTGGGGTAAGCGGATATGTTTCCAAGGGGAGGCTGGGGCAAAGCAATAAAAGGAAGGCAGATACCTACCAATGTCTCCATTCCCGTGGCAAACTCAGTTAAGGAGGACACTTAGAGAAGAAATCATTAGCCATTAGCTTTCCTTATTCCCTTCCTTCTGCCCTCAAAGCCATGCTCTGGGAGCCAGTTTGGGCTTTGATGTGATTTTGAGGGAACCTACTGGAAATCCTAACTGCTGCATGCCATGGCTGGTATCAGGTTCACCTGAGCTTTTTTTTCCTCTGAAGTTTTTGGCACAGTAGGTTTCCCTGTTACTACTCTTATAGCCTAAATAAACGTTATTAGCCTCTCTTAAACATGCATCCTGCAGTTGCATGGACCTCTCTGCTTAAGCCCTTTTTATCAGGATGGGGTTGCTTTTCCTTTTTAAGAGGATTTTTTTTTTTTCCCCTACTACAATCAGATCGTAATTAAAGAATCCACATGTGCATACCATTCTGCCGACTGATTCATGAACTGCTACATTAATTGCTTCCTACCAACATCTGAGTTCATTGTCTTTTCGCTGCATCTTAACCTTGCTCTGAGCTCATTCCCTGGCTTACAAGCGCGGGAAGACGACATTCCCCGGGCTGAAATTACCATGCTGGCAATATCAGGCATCCGACGCTGGGAGGATGCTCGCCTCCAACCAGCCCTTGCGCAGGTTAATATACTGCTCATCTACGTTTAATCGCACGCGATGGTGATGAATTAGCGTGAAAAGCAGTGGCAGCAGGCAATCCGAAACGGAGCTGAAGGGTAAATAGCAGGCAGCATGTTTCATTTTATCGCTGCGCTCCGGCAAACAGCAGACATATGTTCCCTGGCATGATACAACTCCACGGCCTGAGGTAGATCATACAAAACACCAACTACTTTCAGCTGCGCTGGTGCGATGAAATGTTTCAGACATATGGTCCCAGGGCTAATCCGTACATAGACGATGCCTGGAAATGGGGAGAAGGCGTTTGGGAATGAGTGGTACATGTAAATGGATTCCTGGAGTCAGAGACACATAGGGGGCTCTGGATATTGGATGGGGGGGGAAAACCTGCTGCTGTAGAAAACTTGAGTATTTCCCAAAAAAACCCCCACACAACAAAAAAACCCAAAAACCGCAACCCCTCTGTCCCCCAAAAAACCTAAACCCCTTGCAAAGGATGAATTCTCTCCCCCTCTCCTAATATTTCAGCCCTGGGTCTATTCCCTTTGGAGCAAAGCGATCGAGTGACAGCTGACTAGGACATGCAAGAGGTCCAAAGGTATCCCAGTGCCTTGCCTCTGGGTGTCACCAAAACATTGCCATCCCAGTACCGACACTGGGCACTGCACCTTCATACGCATCATTTGCTAGCGGTTTGGTGAAAATCCTGGTGGTTTGGTGGTCTGTTGTGTAAAAGAGACGGCTTTACCGAGGGTTTGCAGAATTATAACGCGGTGACCTCTCTCTCTATCTGTAGCAAGTGGTGTTTGGGTGAATTGATGCTGCAGGGAAACAAAGCAGAGCCAAGGAGTTGGTCTGGGCATGAGCCAGTCCCCGTTTCTTCCAACTGCCCTCTGAGGACAGCCCATCTAGGCCAGCCAGTTGGCTTAGGTGGGAGTGGAAGGACCCACAGGAGCAACATCCAATGGTGAAGGCTTAGGGAAGAGTGTGAAAACTGAGCAAGTAAATATGATTTCTCTTGTGTTTTTCCAGACTCTAGTTAATACACTAGTGTATATGTACTCTCCCAGCTGCATTAGACATAAGGTCCTACTGTAATGTACTAATGATCCCTTATGACCTTAAAAATCATTGAAATGGTCTGGTTTGGGGTGGGTGGTTACAAATTTGCCTGTCTGTGTGCGTACCTCTCCTCATACCTTTGTAAATCTGAGAGTTTTGTGGCTTGAAGGTCTCAGCCATGCTTTGATGGATCTAATTTCTCTTCCAGACCAGTGATGCTCACAGGTCTGAAGGCAAGTTCTTAAATCAGGGTAGCTGAATATTCCTGGGGCACGCTTAAATCAGCTTTAAGTGACTTAATTCAACTCAGGTTGATTCCTTATCGATTTAAATGACTCATTTAATCTAAACTTTAATGTCAATCAATCTTTCTACCTTGCCGCTCTCATCTTCTGAAGCCAGAGAAATGGGATCCAGCTGTTTGTGTTTAGGTCTGTGAATGGCTGCCAAGGCAGAGAAAAGTGTTTTTTTTCAGTGTGCAGTTATCCAAACATTCCAGAAGGTTAGCTTACCGTGCAGAGGGACACACGGCATGGCATCCCTGACAAATAGGGCTGGAAGGGGTGTGGAGAGGTCTTCTCATCCAGCCCCACCACGGAGAGGGATTGATCACACCAAGCCCCTTCCTGACAGTTGCACGAAGGGTCTTCTCCTGCCACAAGTGATGGAGATCGCACTGCCTGCCCAGGCAAGCTCTTGATGAGTTTCTCTAACCATTACAGAAGGTAACTGAGTATCCAACCCATATCTTCTTTGCTGCAGATTAAAACCATGACTTCTTTTCTTGTGCATAGTGATGTGCAGAGGCTCAGTCCTTTCCATTTCCCAGTAGCCTTTGATACTTGTTATCCTGTCTCATCTCGGTTTTCTCTAAAATGAACAATACCATTTGCTCCTTCCTTCCTTGGGGGTCCTGTTTTTCAGACTTCTGATCGTTCCTGGTACTCTTCACCAGCAATCTCCAATGGGTCTGTATCTTTCTCAAAGCACAGGACCTTTGCAAAGCATGCGGTACTAGCCCCGGTCTGTTGATTTGAAAACTGATGCATCAAAGGGTAAGGACAAAATGACAGCAAATACAAATGCAAAATGAAGCACTAGAATTTTTAATGAAGAACGAAAAAAACATACATCTCCAGAAACTCTTCCCTGTGTAGATTCAGCGGCTTCACAATGCTTCATCTCCAAAACATCAATGTCCAACACTGGACAGCCACATCTTGAACATTTTGGGTAGATGAATGAGAGCGGAGCCCCTGGCCGGAGGAGGTCAGTGCTCAGCCTAGCAGACTGTACTCCTTTCTTGCTGCCGAAGACCATGGGACAGATACTGATGCATTAATTGGGAATAGACAATAGGAAACTTGTTGAGTATTCCCATTGGCATCTTGAATAGCATTATCCACCGGCACAGCTGGGAACTGTTGGAAAATATCCAGAACCCTTCAGGGAAACAACTGATAAACTCATCCCAAAATGGAAAGTCAGCTATGTATTTCAAATTCCAAGGAAAAGAGCAAATGAGGAAATTACCTACATAACCATTGTAAAGAATTAGCAACAAGTGGACATATGTATCACAGGTCAAAAAAAAAACCCCCAGCACTCTAGGGATGAATTCATCTAGGGTCTCGCATCCACCAAGAGCTGAACCATGATGTTAACATTGTTCCCGGGGGCATCTGAGAGGGCGTGCTGAAGACCATGGGATGGCACGCATGCCTCCAGCGCTTCACCAGCCCATGTAACTCCCTAAACGGGGCTGTCCTGAAACTTGAGAGCCCCCTTTCTGTTTCTCGGACTTGTGGCAGACCTCCTGAAGCCGGTTTCAATTGTGGTTGCAGCAAGAAGCACGCTTGAGTTGCAGCGCCCTGCCAGCCCAGCTCAGATACTTCTGAGATGGCACTTCTACTATAAATCTTTAACTCCCGTCCTCTTTCTCTGGCATCCAAAAACGCCTTCTGAGCTGAAAATTGGCACATATGGTCTTGGCTGGGTAAGAACGTTTTTCCACCAAATTTGAAAGGGAAAAAAAATCAGGTTCAGCTGGTTTGAATTTAGGAAGTTGGTGGAGGTATGTAGGTATTGAAATGTTTGAAATCTCTTGCCTACACACACCCCTTTGTTTGTTTGTTTGTTAGTTTGTTAGTTTTTGTTTTGCTCTGAGCCATTGAAACATATGAAATATTTCCTGGTTCAGCTTGAGGAAAGAGCCTGGTAAGGTCAACCTACACCATCCCTCTACATTGTGACTTTGGGGCAATGTAAATCCTCCTGCTGCCAGTACAGTTGCTGAAGCATTTCACCATGTTATTTTGCCTTTTTTGAGGCAGGACCGTACAGTTCTCCTTAGTGGATATGGGGCACTTGTTTGTTAGTGCTGGCTGAATAGGTGTTTCTTGGGACAAAGGACTCAATTTTAGTTTCTTGTGCCCCGTAAGAACACTTGTCTGTGGGATCAACCTCTGACCTGGTCTTGAGTTTTGTGGCCTCCTGGAAATTTTATTTTGGCTAAAAACCCAGCTGTGCAAGACTCATCAAAGCACCTCTGCGAACCGAGACGTTTAAGATGTTCACACAGGATGAGCAATTCCTGGATTTAGGACCTCAGGTTAGATCAGCCATGTCCTGGAGCAATGATCTTGGGGCTATTTCAGTGAATCAGGACCCTAAGGAGAGGACTGGTGGGGTTTACTGGGGTCATAGCCCCTTCTCCCACCAGGCTGGATTCCTTCTGGCTGTTCCGAGCAGCCTGCAAAAGCAGACTCAGACCCATTTTCTCCTCATTAAACGATGGAGGCTCACCACCTTCGCCAGCCCACTTCTTGCATTGCTTCTCTACCCTTAGCCTGCAGTTTTATCCGGGATTTATTGCCCTATCAGCCACAGACCTAAAAATGGATGGTTGCCTTCCTGTCTGCATTCACGATTTGCATCTCTAAAGGTTTATCGCCATGGTCACACTCGGGCTGCCCTGAAAGAAGCTGGGCTCTTTTTTTTCATTGATCAGGTCGGGGTTTTATGGGCTCGGACTGTTCTCCATCCTTTCCTCTGGTTCTCGGTATTACATCTTAGATGCTCCAGTCTTGAGCAGAGCCACGTGTCTTGTGGCAGTGCTCTCAGTGATGGATGCAAATGTGATTGACTATTTTTTGTGGTTTGGCTTGTTTGTTTGTTTTGCTCTGTTTTTAGGCAGTAGCATGGTATATTCCACCTAGGCTCCATTAGGTCTTGCTTTTGGTTCTTCCGCAGACCTGTCGCTCTGCCAGATGCTTTGCCTCCCCAGTTTCTGCAAGCGATCTTGAAACACTGGAGTAACGGCCTTAAAAAAATGGCATTCGGTTGGGTCCTTCAGGCCCAGCTGCTGGGTACCGATGTAGTGTGCAAGCCCGGCCAGCGGCAGGAGTTTGGCCAAGCTGGAGCACAGCCAGTGTAGAGGAGTCTCAGCAATTTTATTTTTGGCATGGGCAATTAAAATAGTTCGTGTAATTCTAATAGTTCTCCAAGCTATATCGTATTTTATTTGTGAGCTCTTAAAATTTTAGACTCTTTTGTCTTCAGTCCATGTGAAAAGTGGACAGTGCTATATTTTAAGTATAATTATGTGGATTTGAAAGTTTCCTTTTTCATTCTTTTTACTGTTGGAGCCTTAAACGCGGCATGGGCTATAATCAGCTGCAAAACGGATCCATGTGCGATGCACATGGCAGAAGTATTTCTAACTGCATCTCCGTCCTAACAGCACCGCTGCACTCTGGAGCAGCCGGAACTTGGATTTCCGCTCCAGAAGAAATTCTTGCCTTTCACATGTTTTTTTCGTGCTCAATCAGAAAACAGCAGATTTTTTGTTGGGTTTTTTCCCCCCACAAAACATCATTATAAAAATTCTCTTAGATCAGCCAGAGCATTGTTTAGACAAAAAGTGAATATTTTACGTTTTGATTTCGGCTTTATTTTTATTTAGATATTTCAAAATGGTTTCCAAAGAGACCATCAAGACATCCTGCTCCAATACATACTCTTTTTTCGGTGCTTTATACCAAACTTTTCAAAGGCAGGCCGTCGTAGCAAGTTTCATTTTTTAACGAAATGGCAGTCGCTAATGGAAAACATTCCATCAAAATCATCTTGACAAACTTCAGCTATATTCTCCCCAATTGCTGCTTCTGGTTTTAGATTACCGCTGGTATCATAACTGGTATTTATTTAATACAGTGCTGTGTTTCTGAATAGCTAGTGGAAGAAAATATCTGTTTGGGAGAAGAGCATATTAAAATAAGAGGAATTATTTGCTTTAAAAAAAATGGGTTAAAATACGGGTGTGTGGGTATGTCACTTGGGGAATCCTTATGCTCCAGACACACACGTAGGTGCGCTCCGTCTCCCTTGGAAAGAAGGAAGTTCCCAAACTATTTAAAACCTTCCCAACAGACCTCCCACAAATGATAACTTCTTGAAAGCCCAAACGTCTCCAAAGATGTACGTGGCTTCAAAAGGGAATCCCCTCCAATGATTAGAACCGTACAGCCTCCCATCTGGATTCGAGCTCCAATAATAAGGGTCAGGACCTTGTCCATACGTAGTAAAAAAAAATACTGTAAGAAAGCACTTTTTTAGTATTTCCAGATGTAGGGAGAACATTTTTCTTTTTGAAATACAATGAGAAAGCTTTGTCAAGCTTTTTTCGAAACAAATATATAGGCAAGCCCAGCGAAGAGAAACATTTTGCCAAATAGTAAAGACACGTTAGGGCAGGTGAGTTTAGGAGTTGGCAGCATGACGAGTTACCAAAGGCCAGCATATTTTTTGAACTGTACTGTAAATGGGATTTATTTAAATCAAGTGGGGAATCACATTTTAAATAGATTCATAGATTTTTCAGGCCAGAAGGGATCATTAAATTTTCTAGGCTTTTCTCCAGTATAACCTAACCCATTGAATTTCACCTCTCAGTTACTCTTGAAGAAAAAATAGAAGAAAAAAAAAAAAGAAAGAAAGAACCCCAATAACTTGGATGTGTATGGTGTTTTGGAAGACCTGTTTTAATCCAATTTGGTATCACAACTTCAAAAGCTGCAAGGTCCACCACTGCAGCTGGTCATTCAGATGGGCAGTCTCCATGTACTTTGTTTCATGTTGGGGTTTGCCTGCCTTCAGCTGTTACTTCTTTTTATCCCTTTTTCTTCATGATTAAAAAAAAAAACAAAAAAAACAAACACACACACACCAAAAAACCTCCAAACCCTTTAAGCACATGGTATTTTTTGTTTCACAAAGGTATTTATGCACCATAATCAAATCGCCTCTTGATCTTCTTTTTGATAAGTGAAACAGCTTATGTTCCATGAATCCCTCTGGTTTTAACTCAAGCCCTTCTGGCTGTCCCAAGAATTATGCCATTCAGGCATGATCTGAAGCTTGGGTATGACTTCCTTTCAAAATGTGCCATGAGAAACAAAATTAAATGAAAAGGGCACTTCCCTGAGTAAAAGGAAGGTATCTGCTGCTCTGCAGACAAGATAATATTGCACGCATCTGCCAGTTTCAGGCATTGATAACTGGATGCACATGGAAAATAATTCAATTTCCTTGAAAAATTAAAATAAGCAAAATATTTTTCAACAGGTTTGGAATTTGTTCTTGTTTTTTTTAAAGCAGCTGAAGTAGAAACATTTTCTTAGTTTCATTTTATGGGGTTTTATATTTCATTATATACCACATGTTTTGCTTGGATTTTTTGGTTCACGGGGTTTCCCTCTGCTTTTTTTACCTTTATTTCCATTTAAAGAATAGGAAAAAGAAAGGAAAGAAGGAAAATTAAAGATTTTGTGCATTTTTAAGGGGAAGGAAAAGGACTTAATGCCTCATTAAAAAAAAAAAAAAGAAAAAAAAAGATTACTTTCTTTAAAAAGCTGCTTGGGTTGGAGGAGAAAGGGCATTTTAAGGGATTTTTTTAATTTCCCTCGTTTTGGCTGCCTTAACTGTACTGTGAAGCCCAGCAGCAGGATGGCAGGCTTGTCTGGGGTTTGATCATCGCACCAGGAGGACAAGACAACTGGGTCTGCATGGAGGGGCTGCAGGCAGCGCAGTCCCGGCATTCGTCTTTCTCCTTTGGTCACCTTGCTTGGAGCACCCTCTTGCCCTTAAATACTGAGCTTGAGCCAGAACATGGGAGACCTTGTCTGATGTGGGCTGGTTAAGGTCTTAAAAATTTTCATGTGCGCTTAGTTCTACCACTTTTGCTCCCTTGCAGCGTAGCTCGGAGGTCGGTGCCTGGGTCTGTACTGTGTTTGCAGGGCTGAGGTGGGACCAGGATGGCACATCACTGGGAGCACATCCCAGCAGTATCACCCATCTCCATCCCCTGCTTCACGGGAGGAAACAAGGCTGGGACGCTGCAGCAACTGGAGCTAGGTGAGCACCATGGTTGGTGCTAATCACATGGCTAGATACAAGCTACAGGTAGAACCTCTGCAGGTCCAGATATCCCCAGATTTATCCAGTTTTTCAGCCTCGGAATTAGGATGGAGGCTTTATGGATGTGATTGTGAGTTTACGCATGTCCAGTGCAGTAGTAACTCATGAAAAAGGGCTGTGAATCCAGAAAACCCAAATATGTACCTAACACAAGGACACCGAAGAAGGATGATGTATACTCTACAAGCAAATTTAGCACAATTTTCTTAGCTCAGGAATTAATTTGCTCACTTGGATGTATTGATATGATCAGCTCTGCGTGCCGGTTCTGGCAGTTTTGTACTGTATTGCTGTAGGTGGGGATTTAACTGACAGCTGGTGGGGCGCCATCATGAAGGTGAGATGAAAAATTGTTGTTGCAACTGCTGAAGGACAGGTTAAAATGCTTATTTCGCATGAGTCTAGATAGCCTCTCTCTATTTTTAAGGCAAGAGCACCAGGAGTGAAAAGGCCTGCCAGGCCACGGTGTGTTTATGAAAGCTCAATTTCCTGGAAGCGTGGGACCTTATGAGACTTTTGGTTTTCATTTTTAAAAACACCGTGTTTCTAGCCTGTGTGACTGCCGAGAAAAACTCAACAATATCATCTCTGTGGGTTAGTGAGGCTCAAAAGGCATTGGAGAGTGAAAAGAGGATCCTTTCAAGTGCCTTCACTCTGCAGCTGATTCCATGAATGTTTGGGTCCTGACTCACCAATTTGAACGTGTTTAGACTTGGCAGTGGACGTCTAGTAAAGACTTTGTGGGATCCAATTCTTTCAGAGACGGTCTAGATTTTGCTGGTGTTTTGCTTGGTTTGGAGTGTTTTGGTTGAATTTCTCCCCACCCCCCCCTTTTTTTTTTTATTTAAATGATCCTTGAAGATTTCATGCTGTTGTCAGCCAGATACTGTCTTGGTTGCCAGCAAGTACTAGCAGAATATCTAAAGGAATATCAAAACCGATGGGTGCCTTTTGAAGCATAGTAGTAGTAGTAGTAGCCTGTTGTTGATAGTCCAAGAGTTTATTGCAAATGGTTCATCTTGGCTGTTTCACATTGAATGTTATTCAGGAAAAAACTTTAATTAGCAGTGTAGACCTACTTGCATTTAACAGAAAATGTGCCAGAAAATTTAACGTGTTGTTTAAAGTTACTGTTCCCCTTACCTGAGATCTTCTCTGCCTCCACCCATCCTGGGCTGGGAGGAGAGATGTATTAATTAATCCCGCATTGTTAATAGCACTGATTCTGCATCCCTTTCGCTATTCCGCACATCTGCAGCAGGAAGAGAGATGGGGCAGGATGGAGCCAAGCGGTTCTCCAAGCAGCATGTGGAGTCCAGTTTCATCCATCATGTTCTGTGTAGCCGCTAAGTGGAAGCACATTGCGGGACCCCGAGGCTCCCCGCCTGCGCCAGGGTGCTGCAGCGACGCAAACCCTGCTGCCGCTTGCTGTACAGGGAGATTTTTATTTAAAGAAAAAAAAAAAAATCTGTACAACTTCTGGGCCTTTTTGTTTGCCGCAGTCTCAACTATTCTGGTATAATCTGAATGCTAGCTTACTCAGTTTTGCTGTATGTTAGTTATTAGGAACAATTTTGTGCTGATAAAAATAATTATCATCTTTAAAAATTAGCTTTTTTTGAATGTGAGGGTTTTAGCTTTTCTTTAACTTTTCCATTAACTTGAAGAAGAGAAAGTCTGAACTACCAATTCTGCAAATATTTTTACATTTATACCTGTGTGTCATATATGGTCTATATAGTCTTTAAAATTTGTACCTTATCCTGGTCTTAAAGTCAATGTTAGTTTAGTTTCCAGAAGGAGGCAAATGCAACCATGTTAACACCACATCAATTCTTAATGTAAACTGTAGGAATGTGATATAGCGTGCACACATGGATGTGTATGGCTGTTCAGATCATATCTCAAAAATATGATCCAGTGTCGGAACCAGCCCACGCGAGCAGTGCCGCCAGGAAAGGGTGGGATACTGCTTCCCCTCAGCCTCCTGCTCCTCAGGATGGAGTTGCCACCACCGCAGCGATGTGAGCCCAGCAGCCAGTTGCCCTGCTTCGCATGCCTACCCAGAGCTGAGGGAGCTGCGGCGCACAGCCTCCAGCATCACCAGCCATGAAGGGGAGAAGAGTCACAGCACAGGACTTCCCCTACCTGGGGGAATGCCGCAGTTGTCATCCTTCTCTGCTCTTCTGACTTAAAAGGGTCAGGGTGTTGGCCACCACATCTGCCGGAGCTCCAGCTCCTTCAGGCAATGCCCATTTCTCTCTAGGTCTCCTCATTGGTGGCTAAACCTTGCAAGTCTTGCCTGCCCTGCAGGCACTGAAGCCAGCCCTCCTTTCTCATCCAGGGAATTAAACCTCTCCCATCCAGGCTATCCCCACCATGCACCCTGGTAATTGCAGCATCTTTCCCTCTCTGATGATCATCCAGGCTTTTC
>NW_009648550.1:970285-1012612 GCF_000708025.1 Charadrius vociferus | reverse complement strand
TCTTGGGGGTGGTGAGACTCTCTTCCTGCCCTTTCCCTGCTTGCTCCCTCCTCTCCCCTTCAGTGTCAGGTCAATGGATGCGCCATAACTTCCCAATTACCTTTCATGCTTTCTCTTCACCCTTGGAGGGGTTGGTCCCTACAAGTGTGCACCAAGCTACCTCTACCAAGCTATGACCTCTCCAGGCCCTCCTTAAAACACACCACGATACCTGCAGAAGACTTAGCCTGTTGCACAGCTTTTTAAAGTGCAATTAGAGCTGCTCTCAGATGCTCCTGTATTGCTTTTTATGTTATTTAAGGAGAGAAAAAAAAGGAAACAAAGACCTAGCTGTGTAGATTCTCATTTCACTCGCAGTGCGGCTTTCAAGCTGGGAATTTGGTCTGCTGAGTCCAAAAGGTTAAATACCACACAGATACAGTTTATACCCATGTTGATGTATCTACTATTTCATTATGGAGTAGTTGTTTGCTAAAAGCTCAAACCGTGCATCAGACAAGACTGCAGAAGCTAAGAAATGGGAAAGTATGCTGTCTAGAGATAAATCCATGGAAGAGGCAGCGTTCACACACCCAGCTGTGGTAGCAACCACCATGCAAGAGGTCACAATTGCCGCAGCCCCCACCACTGGCCAGGGAGGATATCTGCTGCTCTGGTCTGTCACAACTGTTTTTTGTGAATATTTGGAGGCTCAGCAGCTCCAGGTTGCCAAAAGCCCTCCATGAGATATGCCTCTGCCAATAGGATCTGCTTGGAGTAACCATGAGGAGCTATGGTGGTAGATCTCAGGAGGCAGCAGCTAGGTTAGCCGTGACAAAACCACTCCAACACCCATGAAATACATCAACCTAACTTTGCCCCTGTCGAGACACCCTGTCTCAAGCAAGTACTCTCCAAATATATTACGTGTCCCTCTATGCAAGCAATTTACATCACATTTGCCCCTTCTAGCAGCAGTACCAACTGTACGCATTTGAAATGGTCCTTTCCCAAATTCCTTCCAGGCTTAAACCAAACACATTCAGTTCAGTGGGAAGCGCTCGCCTCTTCTCTTTATGCTTTCTGACCTTTATTGCTGTCAGTCCCTATTACTGAAAAGGCCCTTACCTCTCCAGAAGAAGCTAGTTTAGCTCAAATGCCTCGTCTCAGGAGTAAAGGAGTAGAGGGTTTTAGCGTAGCCATTCACCATGAATACCACGGCTTATTTTTCTGTAGCCTCCCAAGCCTCCATGAATCAGCATCTTCACGATGCAGAAGGCAAATAATTGCAAAAGAAGTGTGTTTTTTCTATGCACGTGTTGCAGTGCGCATTGAGCTGAGTTTTTAACATGAGCAGTGGAGATGCAGTTGTTTCATTAACAATGAGTATCTTGATTCTGCTTTCAAAGAAATACCCAGATTTTCTGCATTCCGCTTCTTCAACTCGATTTCAGACTGTCTGGTTGCCTAGTCGTGGATGCATTTCAAACTTTTGATTGAAATATGGACAGTATGTGATTTAATTGGTACTTGTTTTATCTGCAATGCTCCGTTTGAGCTCTTTGTAGCATGCTGTATCTTGGCGTGTTCAGACATGCTTCAAATTTGCCATCTGGTTTTGGAACCGAGTACCCGTTTCTTTTACGGTTGCACTCTGTATCCCTCGGGGGGTCTGTTTGTTTGCTTTACCGTTTCTTGATTTGGGATACAGTAAGGACAGAGCCCTCCTCTATCGCACCCGGGGAAGCAGCACAAGGGCAGCAAAGAGCTGCGCGCAGACCGACGGGCAAACCTCAAAACCTTTTTGAAGCGTGGTTCGGATCTGTGTCCAAAAGTTGGGACGCTTTTCTGAAACTCATCCAAACATATCTGAGACTCTTTGGGTTAGGAATTGGGTTAAAACCCAGGAGAATATTCACTTTTTATTTTTTAATCCCCTCTCCAGCATTTCTGTACTTACTGGTTCTTGCAAAGCTCGGACTCCAGTGAAAAATCGTCATTCATGGGGGAACTCAATAATTCTCTCTCTGCTCTTAGAAGAAGTTAAGATGACCAGATGTATGCAGTCATTGTGGATGGAAAAATAGGATGAAATTAGCCCAACAGCTTCCCCTCACCGTGTGGACTGTAACTGGGACCTAAGCCACAGCTGTAGGACACAGAGATGCCCCCAACATAAGCCATCATCTCCTTTTTCTCTGAAAGCTGTGTGTTTTGGTGCTTTACCACCAATAGATCACTCTCCTCTAGTTACTTCATACACACACACACACACGCATGGGCCCTGGATCTGTCCTCACACCTGCAGATCATCCAACGTGGTGACCTGGGGGTTCTTCATCCCTGGGGTTGTTCCACCAGACCTTGTTTGGAGGAAAGTTTTTATCAAATAGAAGTGGTGTGATGCTCCATGGAGGAAACCTGCTGGCGTGCTCCCAGGTCCCTGGTGCCACCAGCAGCCTCAGAGCTCAGCGAGACTGGCACAATCCAATGTGCAGACCTCCAGACCTTTGCCTGCCCTGGCTAAAAAAAAAAAAAACCACCATAACTTGGAGCCGAACCGCACAGTCAAACCCAGAAATAAAATCAGGGAGAAAAAAACGCCGTCATGTTCTCCAAGATCATCGCCCAAAGAGCATCTGTGTGATGCTAAAATCCTATACCAAACCCTATGGTACTGATATATTAGCCTACGGTACTGAAATATTAGCCCCAGGCTGCGTAAATCAGAGCTGCGTTGCTGAAGCTCGCGGAGCCCTGCTGATTTACCCCCTTATTGCCCAGCGCGCTGACCTGCCTGAGGGTTTTAATCAGGTCTGAAGCAAGTGAAGTATATAGCCTATAAATTACCGTGCGCTCTTTGATAGCACGGCAAAGGTTTCCCTGTTGAAGAGGTAGAATATCTGAAATCAAACCATCAAAATACGGCCTCGCCGGTATTTTACCCCTTCAGCCTCAGTTCATCAAAAAGCCAGTAAAAGCCTCTGCGGATACCGCCTGGCTGCTACTTATTCTCCTCCTAATGAATGTGGAAATATCCATGGCAAGTGGAATTTATGGATGAAGGAATTCCAGTTACCATCATTTCATCTCCGCTGTAATAAGGCGGGCTGCGGCTGACAGCCTTGTAAAATACTGCCAGCTCACCAAAAAACCCTGAAAGAGGGTCGTCGGAGCCTGTCCAGCCTTCATCCAGGGGGGGAAAACCACCTCTAAACCTCCAGAAGATGTTTATAACATAGTGCAGCTCCTGTTCCTTCACAGGCCTCTTCTCGAAGCCAAATGAAGGTGAACCAAATACTTTATTGAGTGGGCCCTGATGACCTTCGCTTATTTTTTTTTTTTGTTTTAAATGAGCAGATCTGTTTAAGGAAAAAAAAAGAAGTATATGAAAAACACAAACTAACTTCAGATGGGGAGTTTAACCTCCAGTGGTCTCGTAGATTAAAAAACATTAAATCTTTTTATCTAAATTCTAATAAAAATCATGTCTCCCATGGTTTTAGTGACTGCTTCTAACTACACTTTAAAGCTTATTATTTTCAGGTCAGGTAGTGTGCACTGCAAAAGTTTCAGTATTTTTTTTTTATTATTTTTTAAACCATTAATTTAAGGTTTGCTCTTGCTATGGAAAAAATCCTTTGCTAAATATTCTTGCCTGTCACAGTTTCACCCGGGAAAAACTTCATGTTTAAAATGAAGCAACATCAAGTTTTAATTAATACAGAGAATTTTAATCTCACATCAGATGCACTGCATGCTTACTTACCTTCTTTTGTACAGTTTTACAAATATCTCACATTTTAATTCGTTAGCTAAGAAAAACACTTGAAAAAAAAAAATCTTCTAAAATTAACAAAGTATGGAGAGGGTGAAGCAGCTTGACTCAGAAGCTCAGGCAGAAGCGTCCCCAGGGGTGATGCTGAGTTGTCGGTTTCACTGTCTGGAAAAGCCTCTGGAGCTGGAGCCGAAGGAAAACACACAGGTTCTCCAATAAAGGGCAATTCTGAAGGTTTTAGGGGAATTAACTGCAGATCCTGGCAAAGCTGAGATGGGCACAACTTGCTGGCTGAGTAGGCTATTTTCAGTTGAAAAACTGAAAGTTTCAGGTGACCACAGCTATTCATTAAGTTGCTCTGGATTCAGCACAGCCTGCTGGCAAGGTGGGTGAAACGAGGGAGGCAGGTTCAAATTGTCAGTTTGGGGTGGGGGCTTTGCTATTTTTTTGAATATGTTTTGAAATATGTATTGGTACCTTGAACTGTAATTCCCAAGTGATGTTTTAAGTGAAAATGTAGTTAAAGTGAATGTTTTTGTTTGCTTGCTTGTTTGCTTTTAGCGTGCAAAATGGGGAAAAACAACCCCCAAAACAAAATGACCTTGTTTCATTTGGGGTGAAACAAGGCATTTAATACAATCCAAGCTCAAACATTGCTTATTTTTATTTTTTTCCTTTTTTTTGGGGGGGGGGAGGAGGGGGAGACACCCACTGCTTTTTTTTATCTTCTGGTTGATCCAAAATAATTTGGGATAAGCTTTTCATTTTTTAGTGTTCTCCTGGTTTGCCCACTGAACTGAAAACATGATTATTGCTGTGGCTTTGCCCGGCGCGGACAGGAGGGAGCAGAGATGAGCAGGGAGGAGCAGCGTCGCTCAGGAACGCTGTGCTTGAGCCTGCCAGGGTGAGAGTTTGGTGGGGTAAAAAGACCCTAATACTGCTGGCTGGGGGACAAAATCAATCCAGCTCTCCGTGCCAGCAAACCCCCCCACACACACACACCCCAGCCAGGGTCTCCGATAACTTCACTTACCACTTTGGACCTTGTCCTTTCCTCCCCTCAGCTAGAAGCAATGCTCTGGCGCTGGGTGGAAATCATCTTTAGGAACTGGAGTGGCTCTTCAGCCAGCTTCTCTCAAACCACTGCACCCCAGTTAGACTACTGGTTGTGCAACGCTTCATTGGAGCAGCTCCTGTTCAGCATCCCATGCTGGAATGGAAAGCCTTCCATCACCATCCCCTGCTCCGACCGTATTTTCTGGCTGTCGCCAAAGGGCAAAAAGAAATGTCTCTTCTCAGCCTCTCGCAGTTCTGCATTATTATCGGCAATTTTGTCGTTTTCATCTGAACGGACCAGCTCACCTGCTGGAATTAGATTTGCTCCTCACCTACTTAAAAAACACCTTTTTAATGACTTTAGCCCCACCAAACAGGGTATCTTCCTTGTGTCCTTCTGCTTCCCAGATTGATTTTGCACAGTTCTCAGGTTGCTGATGTACCTTGCCTACATATATTGCTTCTCTTTCTTTTTTCTTTTTTTTTTTTTTTGTGGTAACTAAAATCAGAACATAATGAGGGACAGCAACAGTGCAACGCACCAAGCCGTATTGGACTTCCATCAAATATGTGATCACGGTGTGGTTTATATGGAAAATATAATATCAGATCTGTAATATTAGTGAGTACCATACATCCAGCTGATAAATCTGAAGATATGTTAACATCACCAGTGTTGTTAACATAAACATATTGGGCTACGCCAATCTAAGCCAGTGTGGTGCCTCTCAGAGCCACCATCGGTTGGGGCAAGAGCAGGAGCAGGTTACGGTGACACCTCCCTCCCTTCACAGCGGGGTGTCCCAGACCTTTTGAAATGCTCTCGGCTGCAGCAAATCCATAAACCAAGAGCTAAATCAGGCTGTTTGGTGTCTCCCTTTACTTGAAAGGAAGCAAAAGTTAGCGAGAACAATGAAAATCTTAAAATAATGGAGTAAACCAGCCAGCTGATATCCAGACCCTCTCTTCAGTGCAACTTCTGACCATTTCAGAAACCAGTGTTTCCCTCTGTAAACATTGCCAGTCCAACAACTAAACAACCCTTGCACTCAAAGGAGGCATTTTGCTCCCAGAAATATTGGGGGGAAAATTCTGACTTTCCATTCACGAGAGCATTTAAACAACACTTTACATCAAAGGCCTTTCATTCCCCGGCCGGCGGAGTTATAAATGGGGCTCGGTGCAATCGGTACGGCTCCTGCCTCGGGACGGAGCGCTTCAAGTGCCTCGTGCTTTCAAATGCCACAACATTAATATCCACCATCCTGGAAGTTAAAAGAATATTTATACACGTACACATCACATTAATAATGCATCGATTGACTGCTCTTATATTTAGAAACTAATATATTAAAACAAATTACCAAGTGACAAAACTTTCTTGACAGGGGATGAAATATGATGGTCTGCTTTATTGTATGTTATATATATTATTAGAAATCAAGTAAATTCTTCCCATACTGTGACTTTTTAAAATAAAGTCTTCGTGTCTGATTCTCATTTATGCTCCGAGCTCTGTATACTCCCCTGCTTGCGTGAAGTGGCAACAGGGCAGATAAGAATGAAGTCTTTCAAAACTGAAGACTTTAAATCTCCTTATTTAGGATGTACTTGATGGGAGAAAATAACCTTCCACCCTGCATGTAGCTACGGGGAAGGTTGGATATCAAACGCTAAGATTTTAGGGCCCAATACTAAAATTTTGAAAGGTCTTTAGCGTAATCCTTTAATCTGTTTACCGTTAGATACAAGAGAAAATGCTTATTTACAAGAGTAAACATCTACTTCCATTTCAAATAGGAGTTTAATCTGTTTAGAGAAAGGCTTGGGAGGAAATAATTCAAACTACTTTAAAGATTAAGGTTACCATCTTTTTTTTTTTTTTCTTTTCCTTCAAAGGAGATCTCAGGCAACCTTCAGAGGAAGCTGCATTCATTAAAATTAGCCTGAAAGTGTTTAAAATACTCAATTACTTGACCTCATTGCAGTAAACATAAATGCGAGATGGGCCAATTTTTGCCCGTTTTGGAGTGATGGAAACGGAGGCTGTAGAGCGCGTAGCCCCGCGTCGGGGGGAAGGGGAGGTGTCCATTCTGCAAACGCGTGCATGGTTCCAGCTGTTCGATTAAGCTTTATGGGTGGCTCTAACAGAGCCTAATTTTCAGGAGACTGCATGATTATGATATTACATTCCATTTTACTCCTGTATTTCAGTCATTAGTATGTTCTGCAGCAAACACTAGCGATGCGTTTGAAAGGGCTTAGTGCTTAAATGCTTGGTTTTCTTTGGAGTCTTTATTTAAATATACTTTTGATTAAAACCACCCGTCCTACCAGACGGCCCTTCCTCGCACTGTGCATCGATTTTCATGCAACACCTTCTCCTGAGGACAGAACTAATCGACTCCTGTTTACTGTAAATCTGCTTACCCTGGCGAAAACTGGGTAAAACCTATTTTTAGAAGCAAAGGTGGGCACTGAGCTCCCAGCAGCTCAGCAGGGGACGGGGATGGGGTGAAACGGAGCTACAGTACTGGCTGGGGGGGAAGGAGCTGAGCTTAACCTCTGCTGCCTAGCCTGCTTCAAGGAGGCAGGGGCAATAAGTGGTCAGCTCCAGAAATTTATCTCCAGCACTCAGACAGGGCTTCGTCTTGCCAGATGTGCCGGCACCTCCTGCCCTTGAGCTGCTGGAGCACTTGAGCACGTGCGTAACACTTGACTTTGGAGGGCCCACTCATGTGCCTACGGCGAAGTGAGTGCTTTCACCATCTCTGCAAGACCAAATCCTCACAGAGCCAAACTTGGGCTCTCAAAGTCCAGGTTGGTGCTTTCTTCTTCCCATCCCCACCAAAGGGAATTTTAACTTCTACTGAAAGGTCCTCTAGAAAAGATCCTTTTAGGCTTAAGGGATGTTCTCCCTTAGGCAGCAGGGCTTGGGCTAGGTGGTGAAGGCCACCCTCTGCATATGAAGGGGCTTTTCACTACCTAGGATGGTCTTTGAAGTTTTGCAGTGAGATGACTTAGCTCTGCAGGACTAAAACACAAACCGTGCTCCTCTTCTCCGAAGCACTACCTCGGTAACACGAAACATCAGCAGTGGGAATGTCACACGTCTCCCACAAGAAAGCAGTATAGCGCCAAGTGGCAAGGATCATGGTTAAACTACTCATGACAAAGAGTTTAGAGGTTGATATGAGTTGTCTCCTGTATTGACTGGTGTCATGTACATTTTGCATACATGTTCTAAGCAATTCCCTTTAACCCTGCTCACTGTGGGAGACAGCAGCTGTGGACGAGTGCCTGTCCACTGAGGTTCCTTACCTTTTGTTCCTGACCCTTTTCTGACGCAGTTCAGATATCCTCAGACCTCTTAACCCTCTTGAGTCAACAGCAAAACTGCCAGGAGTCACAGTCGAGCCAAGTTTTTAACAGGATCTCGGCAGAAGCAGCCACACTATGATCTCATGGTGTTACCTTCAGCAGAAGCAGCGATGTCCCTTTACGTTATGTCTGAATTTATCCCTGAATTTGCAGTCCTCGAAGTGCAAGTAGTGCTCTTCTGTCTCTTGGGTAGCTCCCTGCTCTCTTTGATTCACAGAATTGCCTTGTCCCACAGCAGATCTTGGAGTCCTTTAAAGAAAAACTCTCTTCCCCCCCCCGCCAAAGTCCTTTAGGTCAAAAAATTGGTCATTATAAAAACAAACAGGGAGCACTGATGCCCACACATCCCAGATATATCAGATATGTCCCAACTTGCTCCTCTTGGCAGATCCAAAGATCAGAGTAGTCTTCCTCCAAGAGCCTTCAGAAAGAGGACATCAGCAGTTCCGCAGATGTGTCGTTCACTGTTAATTCAGAGAGACTCACCCTGTGTGTTGGTTTTCAGGCTTTTGTGATGGATGAATATTTGTGTTTTTCAGGGGCAGTTGTAAAGCAAAAAGAATCAAACCCAATTTGGTCTCCATCCTTAAAAAAGTGATTATCTTTGCTTTTTTCTTCAAGGGAGGGAAGATAGGCGGGGGATGGACAGACAGCACACACACCAGGAAACGTACTTAATAAAACATTAAATAAAGAATGTATTGTTTTGTTTGTTTGAGTTTTTATCGGCATGGAAAGCACCAGCTTTGTTTTATTAGGAGTGTGAAATGCCTTTTGATTTCTGCTCTGAATGGACTGTTCTTCCACCCCAGAGAGAGGCCATCGAGCACCACCAAGGGATAACCACGGCAGAGGACGGGACCATCAGGTGGACTTTCCTTCATTCAGGTAAGCGTGACTTTCTTCTCTATGCTGACTTTTCTAGATGTAGATGTTGTACCTAAGGATGGCTCACAGGGTGTTTACCTTCCCGTGAACCTTGCATGCAGTAGTCCTGTGCCTTTCATTATTTTATTCCCGTTGTAGTGACAGTGCCCATGTACCGAGAGTCAGCACCACGCAGAAATGGGAAACCCTGAGGAATGGCAGTATGTTCTTCGTAGGGATCAGACAGTTTCTATTCCCACCCTGAAAGTGGCCAACACAAATAACCAGAGGTAGCAATGTCAAACATAAAAAGGAATTAAACTTAGACAAAGTTTGAAATTAGTTTTACAAGTATTAGAGTCGAGATATTGCTCTAAATAACACTAAATTATAAAAAGATTTTGAAATGTGTTCCTGCCGGTCTGGTGTGAGGAGGTCATTTAGGCTGGGCAGGCAGAGCAGAGGTGTGCCAGTGCCAGCAGCTCGGTGGATGCTTCACCCAGGTAGCTGTTCCAGCTTCCCCATAAGCCCTTAACTCCATCTCAGCTTTTACAGACAAAGCAAGGAAGCACAGTATTTCAAAGCGAGAAATTTTCATTTCATTAAGTTGAAACAACAGAATTAGGTGAATTAGTGGAGCAACATCTGAAAAATCTGGCTGGATGTAACAGGGGAGAGCTTTCACCATATAAGCTTGGGAAATTCAAATGGTAAGTGGAACAAACTTGTGAGGTTTTTACGGTAGCATTTTTGCAAAAAGACCTCAATTTCAGCTTTGCTTTTTGATGGAAGTTTCAATAATTCATGCCCATCTCAAATGAGTGCAGCCCTCACTTTCCAACTGTGAAGAATTCCTCCACTGAAGTGTGATCTAGCTCTTCCAGAACAAGTGATGGAGTCAGCAAGGTGAAAGTTAATTTCTTTGTAACGAGGGTTTAATTTAAAATAATTATTGCTATGTTAAAGAAGCGGCATCCTCCATTATTTATTTACAACATGTGCATTAAAATGCTTAACTAGAGCTCAACCCTATTAAACCAAAGTGCAGTATCAGCATATTATTTAGTAAGTTTTCCAGTCTCCTCAGACAGGCTGAAATGATCCTCCTTTTATTTTTTTAAACGTAGACCCCAAAGTCACACTGATGTCTGTAAGGGATTTCTTACAAGGCAGCGAGTTATCCACACTCTTATCTGAGCCTAAAATCGGAGCAGAGCAGCAACACACTTTTAAAATGTGCAAATATGGAATATTCACATGTAAGCAAGCACGGCTGGGAGCATGTGCCAGGTTTCATTTTGGTTTTGGAGTCAAATAAGAGCAATTACAGGCTGTGTGGTATTGTGGAATCCATCCAGATTTTTTTTAAGAGGGACTGCTGATGGTTTTTTAAGACACAATCCTGCCCTGTGAAATGAGTGCCTTTCTTCACCACCCCTCCTGCAAAGCAAAAGGCTTTGTGTCCGGACGGTGCCAGTGACAGAGCAAGGCGGGGGTCTGCTCTCAGTTTCCTGTGTCAGAAGAAATGAGACATGAGTCTTTGTAAGACTTTGTAATTCAGTGATGGTCTGAGTGAACATCAAATACTCCAGATGATAAATTCATGTTGAAGAGCATCCTCGGTTTTAGGTAGTAAACTAAAACACCTTGGAACAGCCAGAACAGTCCTAAAACACAGGATCCTGCAACAGTGTTCAGCATGCTATTTTTGCCTGATTTTTCCATTCTCCCCATTACAAACCATGGTCCTTAGTATTTATCCTTCCCAGCCTCACAGCAAAAGATAATGACATCTCGAAATCATCCTGTGCCCACCCCTAGGTGAGTTCACGTGGCTCAGGGTGGGACAAAATCTCCACCGTGGGAATCACTGCAGAAAGCACCCCAGATTTTGTCTTGGAGTTTGGCTTTAATCTCTTCGCTCCAAACACGGGGTTATTTCTAGGCACCT
Source organism: Charadrius vociferus (assembly GCF_000708025.1). Taxonomy (NCBI): domain Eukaryota; kingdom Metazoa; phylum Chordata; class Aves; order Charadriiformes; family Charadriidae; genus Charadrius; species Charadrius vociferus. Next base: position 1,001,600 of record NW_009648550.1, on the reverse strand, counting down.
ATTTGCCAACATCACAATGAAGGCTACAGGCAAAGCAGGCGGGAACGTTTCTTATCTGCCTGGGGCATGGATATGAGGGTTTCTATTACACTCACCCTCCTTTTGCAGTAGCTTAATTAATGTGCAGAGCAAAAAGCTGTACCTCTACTCTGCAGAAATGTTTTTTCAGTGAGTTTATATCGGTGGCTAGTGACAACCCCGAGGGACAAGGTGACATTGCAGACACCGAGAAGGGGCACGGGCTGGTTTGTGCGTGGCAGGCTATGGGGTCAGCAGTATCCTCAACATATGGAAAAGTCCATATGGAGCAAGGTCCAGCTCTCCTTACTGCACCCTCCAAATGAAGTTGGGTTGCAGCTTGACTGGCTGCTGGGCAGCGGCAGGCAGGAGGTGCTGGTGCACAGCCGAGAAGCCTAACACACCCATCCTGCCGGCAGGGATGGGGCAGCCTGCTATGGGAATAGGTTTTCCCTGGTGGACAGAAAGAGGAGAAACCATGTTAACGTACAGCAAGAGCAGTTTTTCCTGGAAACCGGTAACAGCTTGCATACAGCAGTGGAGAGGAGTAGGTAAGGAAGCGGTGACGTTTCCAGCTAAACATTTGGTTAGTCTTTAAGGGTTATTAAGCTCTGTCAGGAATGATGAAGGGTAGAGCTGCTCCTGGTTTGCAGTTGAGGGCTGAATCCCCTGGTTTCTGGAAGCCACCCTCGCTCTGTGGCTGCTGCCTTCTGGTGTGTGGCCGCTAGATGCCACCGTGTCCCCCTGGTCAACACCCATACAAAGGTGGAGCGCAAGCCGTGCAACTTTTTGCTTCCGCACCTCCTTCTTGGAATGCTGAGGACGCTTTGTCATTCTGCATAATATAACATCTCTGGAAAACGTCAAATTCTGCAAAGCGTCCACCTGTCCTAAGGGGAACAAGGTGTACTGTAAAATAGCAAAATTATCACGAGCCTGTGGCTGTCACCCCAGCCAAGGACTTAATTCTCTGTGCCCCTTAGACCTTTATTCCTTCTGCCCAGGCTCACTGCCTGCTCACCGAGAACTAACTCCAAATTTCAGAACTCACTATCTCAAAAGCCTTTCTTCAGCGGTGGCTGGAGCACAGGAAACCCAGCCTTGGTCCGCCTGGGCTTTTCCCCAACGTTTGACAAAGTGCGTTTGTGGCCTTGCGTTAGTCGCAGAATTAATCACGCCTGACAGGCCAAGTGCAGCCCGGCGCGAAAGGGCAGAGCTCCAGCGAGGCCAGCAGCTCCTGCCAGCTCTGCCCTGGCCTCGTCCATCTGAAGCCGTTCTTTGCAAACACTAATTTATTTTCTAGACAGAGGTGGAGGGGCTCATTTTTGGTGTGTCCCCTGGGTGGGTTTTCATTTTTTAATGTGACTGGCAGGGTCAAGTGACAGAAATGCTTTTCTTTGGCGATGGACAGCAGAGAAAGGAAGCCTTTGTCAGCATGGAGCTGCCACTCTCTTTTGGTGACACCTTTCTTCCAGGCCTGCCAACGAGGGTGAAAATGGCAGTGATTTGTTTGGTAATTCCTTATGGACATGCCACTACTTCCACCAGGCAGGTCTATTTATAACCTGAGTTTATAACCCTAAGTTAGTCCCCAGCTGTACGTAGCCTACCTACGCCATTAGGCTTGGAAAAGGTTGCAGCAATAGTTGTTGGATTTTAAATTTTTTTTTTTTTTAATTTCGCTGAAATATGAACAGTGTAAGTGCAATGTTGTTATTCTTTCTCTTGTTATTTGAATTGCATAACTCCCATTCTGTGTGTGTGTGTGTGTATCTTGCCTCACCAAGTACTTGTGCTTTCTGGCTGTGCAGAAGCCTGCAAGGTGGACAGACTTTGCTGCAACCATGTCCTGCAGCAAAAGCACCTTGGATCATGCTTTTCTTTCTTCCCTGCTTCCTGAAACAGAGTAGGCTGGTTAGTTCAGACCATGACTCGTGCCGTCCTGGAGTCCATGTCCTTCAAAGGCTGTGGTGACCACAAGCCCTGGTGTCCTCTGGCTGCATCACGCTGCATGCCATTGTCCTGTCCTGTCCTGGTTTGGCTCTCCAGGGAACCCCTGCGTCGAATCCAGGGTTTCCGAACATCTAAAACCCTAGCTATAAACATTACTTCTTCTACAAACGTGGTCTTTGATCACAGCTGGGGTGATGGTCTGGTAGGTTGGGTTTGCTGAGCAGATGTGGAGGATTTCTGCAGGTGTTGGCTTTGCTGTGCTCTACCAAACTGGCTGTCCTGACCACCAGGAATGGCCAGAGGTGTCATGGTCCTCAAGTGTAAAGGCACAGTGCACAGTTCTTGTGTTTAACTTGGCATTACAGGGATTTAAGTGCGCGTCCCCAGCAAAGCGTGTGTTAAGGCTGAGAGAGGAGCATGACAGAAGCAATGCCTCGAGTGCTTCTTTGGCTGAATTTTCCCTGGAATAAAACCTTTTCTTCAAGAAAAAATGGAACCTCTCTCACCTTCTGTGCAACAGGGAGCGTGATTTTCTCGCGTGTCAAACATCAATACAAATGAGAAGTCCCAGGAAAAACACCCTCTGAGCTCTTTCTCTGTAAATGTCCTCCCTTCAAGCATGCCTTCTCTTTTTAAATGCCTGCTAAACCCACCTCCCTGCTTTTCTTCATCATACTCTCAGTCCCTTTCCTTCTCCAGAAATAAATCTGAATGTCTCTTGAACTCATTTATACTGCTCGGTTGCCTTCCCCAGCCTAACTCGTTCCATATGGCTATTGCTCTTTGCGTGGAGCAGTTCTGCCTGGGTTCCCTCATTTACTTCCAAGATTCTTAATTTTATGAACAATTTCCTAACAATCAGATCAATTAGAATGTGGAAAAGTCCTCCAAGGGAAGCGGTAGGATCCCTGTCACTGGTATAATGCAAATTTGGGCCAGACAAAGCAATTCCGCCCGTCCTCCGCAGAACAATCCCTTGGATGGGCTGATCTAATAAAGCAGATATTTTCCATCTTTCCATCTTTGCATTCCTGGGGCCTGATCCTCCTCCCAGTGACACCAGTGGCCATGCTTTCCCAGCTTTCCGGGGGAGAGGCTGGGTTCCCTCTGCCCATCACGCCGGGGCTTTGCCTTTTGCGCACAGCTCTGCCTTTTTCCAGCATGAGGGCCACGTGATATAAAATTACTTTGGGTTATTTAGGCTTGCTTTCACAATTACAGCTTCTGCTTTTACTATTCTTTTTTTTTTTTTCCTTATTTATTCTGAGTAATGCCTGACACATGCTTATTTCATGCTTCGTACCAATATATTTCAACGAAAGGCAAACATAAAGAATGAAACCAATACAGTTTTAATGGATCAAATACCATCCTACTAAAAACCACAATTTTCGAATCAACATTTTTATTGAAACAGACTTTCATTCAGAGGAAAGCATCCTACTGAAACCCAACGTTCTTTCAAACTCATGTCCAACAGTCTCTTTTATTTTCCCATCTCAAACAGGTAATTTTCCAATCAGACCTATTATACCAAATCAATTTACATTTACCAAAAATACATAATTACAAGAATTAGCCCAAACCAACGTATTTTTTTAATCCTTCGCCTGTTAACTCAAACCACATATATCTGCAAGTAGGAATTCTTTTAGAGACCAATGGAAATGTATTCCAAACAATGCATTCTTATTCAAATTCTTATACATTTTAATCAAAAAAATCTTGTATTATCTGCAACCAATATCTTCTAAGTCAGCCCGTTTTATTTTGTTTAAGTCAGACCACTTTTACTAACCCTCTCATTTATATGGAATTAATATAGTATGCGTATTGAATGCAATGCCTAATGACTTTGATATAATAACACAAGCAAGTTATTTTCAGTATATATATAACGAATGGCTATATTGCTGATATTTACCAAACCAAAACATAGTTTTATTGAAAACAGGAGGGATACCCAGCAAGGGTTAGCTTTTTCTCTGGCCTTGCATGGCTGAAGGGGTTCAGGGTGAAAGAGTGGAGGACCAAAGGACAGTGCTCAGGAGGGAGTATTCCCACCCTCCAAACTTCTGCTGTCTCAAGTAGCACACAAGAGCACAGGATGGTGAAAATATCTTTGCATTGGAGACTCCCATGTGGTGTTATACCTCCGTAAGCTCCAAAAACCCACAAACGTGGGAGTGTTTATGGCCACAGCTTGTGTGGGAAACTTCTTTGGGACTGTCTCCATGGATGGTTGGGATCCTTCTTCCAGCTGAGGGCCAGCAGAGATCCACCTGCTCGGAGCCAGCACTGGCCTCACTGGGTCTTCTCCATCCCCGAGATGCTGTTGTTGACAGGAGTTATATCTGCTCTCAGCTTTCACTTCTCTTGGCTAAAAGACAGGTTTTCCTTTCTCTGGGATATCTTGGAGCTCTCCTCTGTGCTGGCTCTAGCTCCAGCTGAGCTTCCTTGCACATGGATGACCAAATTCCTGAATTCTCTATTAAAGAAGGTCTCAACAGAGTCTCATAAAGTGGCAATAAACTTTTCCTCTCCTGGGTAGATTTGCGCCACATGATATGTCCCCTCAGCTGTCTACCTTTTCCTGCCTATAGCTGAAATTCCAGCTGTTAGTTCCCATGATCACACCGATCTCACCTAGGTTGGGCAGCCATCTCAAAGTGCAATATGTGGTCTGCCTTAGCATGGGAAAGAAAGGTGCCTCCACAGGGCAGGTCCTCTGATCTTACCATAGCTAGGGTCACCCTTGGGAGATGCTGTTATTCCTCCAGGACTGAGAGAGGGAGCAGGCAGCAAGAGATAGCTGCAGCTGGCTGGACATGGGCGGACAACCGTGCACCACAGCACCTGGGGGTGTGCCAGTTGCCAGCTAACTGGCACACGTGTGGTCCCAGCGACGCGGTGCCTGGGAAGGAGGAGAAGGGCAGGCAGGCTTCACAGCACTGACAAGTCCCGGTCTCCATCCCTGCCACGGCTTTTCCCAGTGGCTGATGAGAGGGTTGAGATGGAGCTGGCGTTTTGGTCCCTGCCAGGCAGCAGGGAGGCTGGCCTGCCTAAATTAATTTACTCCTCTGCTTGCTCCTTTATTTATTGAGGGGCTGAGCAGCCTTGGCAGCATTCTGGTATTTCAGCAAAATTACATATTAATTTTCTCCTAAATGCTCTATAATTTTATTTTATTAAAACTTTTACAAGGAGAGAGAGTGTTTTCTTGCACCATCCCAAATGGGTGCCAATAAAATCTTTATACCCTACCGCAGTCTCAGGTACTCCACATTTGCAAAGAAAAATAACTTATGCAGAGGAATTATTTTTTTTAAATATATATTAGAGAAAGGATATAAAACTTTATTAGCACTATATTTCCTACCCCTCTACTTCAGAAAGCCAACTTTCTCAAGTACAATACACCAAGTGTACAGTCCTGAAAGGGAGTAAAGAGGGAAATAAACCTTTAGGCAAATGTAGGGATCTCCGAGAGCACTTCTAATAATTTTTACTGTGAAAGTAATACACTGATTTTTAAGGTGTGGTGCCTTAGGAACGGAGACGGGTTTAGAGGAGAGCAGCCCAGGCATCTGCTGCTGGTTCGAGGCACTGGGAAGACCATGCCGGGAAGGGAGCATCCCTTGGCAGGCGATGGGACTTTCCAAAGTACCTGTGCAAGCAGAGGGGTTTTCCTCCGGCTTTTTAATCCCAGAGCTTTTGACAGTGCTCTGGACAAACTGTCCTTTTACCATCCCCTCTTACGGGAGTTTTTGCACAACAAGGCTAATCCACAGCTCGGATAAACTGGGGTAACCCTGCTAGAGCCAGATGATCGCTCTTGACTGAAACTAGGCAAGAATCTGGTCCAGCTTTCTAGTCTTTATTGGGAAAATTTGTTTACAGCTATATATTGGGCAAAGAAAGCTTGTGCAGCCCTTCTGCAGCCTTTATTCACACAAAGCTTTAATATTTGATAATGTTATTTAATAAAATCTGTTACAAGGTTCTTAAATAACTCTTTATGACCCTTTTATGATTTATGTCATGACACATAACCTCGGGTATATATATTTTATGTTATTACAGATGTGTAAACTGATATTAATTGTACACATTTTCCCCTGAAGTATAAGAACTTATTTTTTTCTCTTTTCCCTTGGCTATGTAACTAGACATATAATAATTTCTACAGAAGGTAAAACCAGCACATATAGTAAAAAATGGATGAAAAATGTTTGTGCAGCTCTGCCTTTCATTTTAAATGAATATAAATGTTCGTATATGTCATAAATTTAAGCTGCAAGTAAATTACTGCCAAGTTCTGAGCCCATCTCATGTTTGAATCCTGGAGTAAAATAGAAAACATTTGTTGAATCAGTCTGCTGAAAGCAGCAAGGAAATGATGTAATGTTTATGAAATATGCAGTTTTGATACAATCCAATTAGCACTCTCGGTTGCTCTCTAGAAGGCTGGCAGCAGGTTTGCTGGGGGGACCGGCTGCAGAAAGTGGGGATGTCCCCCGCAGCGGCAGGGACGGATGGCTTTCCGTAGGAGGGTGCCCAAGCAGCTCCCTGCAGCCTGCAGGTTATGGCTCACGACGCTGCTGATGGTGCACCCAAACGCTCTTCAGGACTGCCAGTTTCCTGGCAAACGGGGGAGAAACCCCCCGATGGGTGTTTTACTCAAGAAAAGGGGAAGAACTGCTAAATCTTCCCTTTTTCTTGAGTGAAACACCCATCAGCAGCTGCCGCATTCCCATGAGACAGGGATGGTGCAGCATCCCCTCTCTCCAGGGGTTTTTACAAGGAGAAGCCAGGAGGCTCACCTGGTGTGGCCATGCCCAGCAAAACGGGGTCGGGATGTGCGATGACATCCCAAAGTAGAACTGCAGCACCAGGAACTGCATCCTGGCTTTCTGAACCTACAGGATTTTCCACCCCGAAATCCATCTCTGCAAACGATAACCCCAGCAGAGGAAGTCACAGCATCAAAAAGAAGGAAAATAAAGCCAAGATACCTTTCTCTTTAAATGCGATTTACAAAACATTTCAGCATCTGGAACAAGGGACATTCATTTTGATTATTTCCTTATGTTATTTATTCAATTTGTTATACTTAAAACTATTATTGTTTTCTATTCTATCTCTCCCTCACTCTGTTCTTCTCTTTCATCCCCATATTTCTGTTCATTTGTCAAGCACAGCTAAGGAAAAAAAATCAGCGGCAGGAAAAAAAAAATTGAAATATGTCATCAATGTGGCCTTTTTTGTTTTATGGCATTAAATGAACTGCCGGCCCAGGTAGAAAAAATAAGGCAAGTATTTGAAGTTTGACATTGTAACGACCAAAAGTGAAGCATGAAAGTGAGCCAGTAATCAAATACTTGAGTAGCATATTTACCCAAACCTCTGCTAATGATGGTGTAATGCCACTGATGGATGCACACGCGTGTCTGCCGCATCATGGGCTGCAAGCTGATGTGAAGTTAACTTGAACTCACACTGATCATTAAAGGTAGCCATGCTTGGATGGCGTAGGGACACGAGCCTCACTTGAAGCTTTATAGACCAGTCAAAGCGGCAGAAATCAGCCCAGAGATGCTGGCAGATATTCTCAGCAGCTGGGTCCGGTGGCTGCAAGTCTTGCTCTCCACTCTGCATGAACACAACTACATTTTCCCATCAGCCAAGCGGGGTCCTCTTGCCCTTCGACATGCCCATCCCGAGGAAGGAGCAGCAGGGATGTATCCCCACCAGGGAGTCTGCGGAAGAGCTCCTCATCAAAATGGGCCGATAATGGATTTTTTGGCTCCCTGGCCAAACCAGAAAAAAAAAAAAAAGAACCCAGCACATGTTGAATCTCAGCTTTTTGGGGAAAAAATATAAAACCCAGAGCATGTCATGTTGGGTCAACCTGAAACATCATCTTTGATTCAAATCCAAAGTACTTTGTTTTGCTTTGCTGAGTTATTTAACTCTTTTATTCTAACTTTTGTCTTTTAATTTAGGTCAATTTAGAAATAAACAAATGCTGTTTGGAAACAAAAGGCTTAAAGGTTTTGCTTGGGAAATGTCAAATGTTTTAGCAAGTCTAAAGTGAAATGTTTTGACATTTTCAAAAAAAAAAAAAGAAAAATCTGTGCTTTTTTCTAGCTGAAATCAATAGCTGAATTTGACATGAAAGTGTGAAGACTTCCTCTTTTCTTCTAAAATTCCATTTTTAAATGAAATTACTTTCAGTGAAAAAAAAAAAAAAAGAAAAAAAAAACACCCCAAAAAACCCAAACCTATGCCCAAGCATAGTTCTCTTCTCTTGTTGCAAGGGAAGCCTCCGGAAACCCTGTGCTCTCCTGCCAGGTGCCTGAGCTGGACGCATGCATTCCACAGGACCAGGGCACTTACGGATCTTCCTTTTCCAACCAACAGCTATTCGGACATAATAAAAATGCATCTGTTAATAAACACACAGGAGAAAGCTCTTCTTTTTAGAGTAAGGACCTTGGCCACTACATCATCAGCAAATGGCTTCAAATATCTGCTTGTTCCTCCTGTGTGCCCTTGTCAAACCCTGCTCTTTTTAGCTGGCCAGATGTTTTGTCCACGGAATAGTCAAGGTCTACTAAGGTTGGTGCTGATTCTGGTGGTGTTTACTACTTAGATGTGATTCTGAATCTGGTCCTTTTCTCCTCTTCGGTGCCTGTATTTATTAGAAGTTGGCCAGTTGCTCCATCCTGAGTGAGCAGAGTTTATTTAAGTCGGTTTACAGTGGCATGGGCTACAGCTGGGTGTTACAGCACACACTTAATAAATTACCAGCTGGTAAGAAATGTGTTTGGACAATGGGGAGAGACAATAGCCGAGATAAAAAAGAGTAAAAGTCATGCCTGCTTTGAGGAAAGCAAACACGATGCTGCTGCCAGCAGCCATCCCACACGGCTCTGGGCTTGCGTTTCCCACATCTCCCGTGCCTGGTCCATCGAACCTTTCTCTGGGCATTACCATGGCAGATCAGGCTGAGAGCATGTGAGAACCTCCCCTTCAGGGTCAGGCCAGTCCCTTTTGCTATATGAATGCAGAAGAGAAGTCCAGCTGGGCTGGCATGGGTGGCCATCAGCCTACCTGGTCCCATGCGACCACATGTCTCCTCTCCAACCTCACATGGTGCACTGCAGCGAGCTTTGATTTTTACAGCCCTGGGTGGGATTTGTAATGAAAGAACAGCAAAACCGTTGCAAAACAGTTTTGCACTGATTGCAGGTTAACCCCGGCACCATGAAAACGCCGGTGCCGGTGCTTGGTCTCACCCCCTGGTTAGCCTGGGCACTGTGGGGACCCCTTTCAGCTGCCTCCTGAAGCTCTGCGTGGGGTAACTCTGCTCCCCACACAGGCAGAGGTGCAATTCCTCAGGTCCTGGCTGCTGGGAAAGTTTACTGTGGAAACTGATACCCTCCTAAAAGTATTCCTTCGCCCCGGTGTCACTGCAGGTAAGGCTGGGTCAGGGGATTACTCTGGGGCTGCCTGCCACGCTCATTGTCCTCTGAAGCATGAATGAATGGGGTAATTTAACCCCGAGGAGATAACGAACCGCGGTGTCTGTACCAACAGTTGTTATTAGCATTTCCCATGAAGCTGCCGGGTGTTGGTTTAAAGGGTCTTTTAACAAATTATCAGGATATCTGGCTCCTTCCAGGTGCTGAGTGTCTCTGTGACTTGGCTTCTCTCTGGTCATCAACTAAGAACAGGCAGGAAAGCTTTAATTACTTCCAATGCTCGTTACACGCCTCTCGGGAATTTGAAGCAGGGCTGGTGGATGGTGGGTACCATGTCTTGCACTCCAATGCACAGGGTCCATCCTGCTGGAGAAATTTTGCTCCTCAGACAATACCTGCACTCAGGAAGCTTTATGAAGCTTTTCTGGGTACGCGTCAGGGAGCTTTATGAAGCTTTTCCCCCACTTTTCTGGGTACGCGTCAATGTTTTTCCTTCAAAGTGGGATTTAAATAGGTGACAATCGTACCGCTTTAGACTAATACTGATAATGTTTATAACAGTCTACACCAAAAATTGTGAAAAATATATCAGCCTAAGATTATACCAGCTAATTCAACTGGAAATCAGTTGTCCCCTTTGCCAACTTTTATGGGTGGACTTCTTCCACAAGCAGCTGGGCACATTAATCCAGGCTACCTCATATATGGCAGCAAATTTCCCAGCTGATGATAACAAAGAGGTTGGCTGGAACCCCTTGACTGGTTAGCTGCAAAGTTATTTGCTCCTTATGCAAAATGTGCTCGTCAGCCTCACATCCTCACTCTCTGCTCATTTACTGTGTCTGCACAATCCTCCTTGATTGCCACCAGTCTGGAGTGGAGAAGAACCAGTCATGGATAGATGGGATGGGTGGGTTCACCAGCAGCAGCAGGCTTTGGGTCTCACACTGCTGTGGAATAACTGGTTTCGGCGGGCACCTTTCAACTGTCTGAAAAAGAGGAGCTATTGCATCAATATCCGACCCAAGCCCACCTCGCACGGAGCCACGCTGGGTGCACTGCAGCACTGGGGTTATTCAAGCATCCCACTGCTGGAGGTCCCATCCCAGCTGCACCCTCCTGCAAGAAGGGGAGGACACAGCTGCAGAAAGCCCCTTTGGATCTGCTGCAGGAGCAGCCACATCTCCTACAGTTCCTCCTGCCTCCTCGCCCTCTGCATCCCTGCTCTTAACCCCTGTTCTCCCTGGAGTGGGGATCCCTGGCTCCCTCTGCCGGCCCTCCCGTAATACCCCTGCTCTGCTGCAAAGATGAGGGGAGCCCACGGGGTGGAGGGGTTGAGGCAGCCCTTGGCAACCTCCGGTGCAAGCCACCCCGTCGCCCAAATTAGCAGAGCGGCACGCGGGCTCCTGTTCCACCACACCGTCCCTCTCTCAGTGCCTGGGTTCCCGCAGCATGCCAGCCTGCAGCTGGGATGGCTCAGCTGCAGCAAGGGGGGGCTTCGGGGACCCATGTGTTCTCCTTCTCATTTCGGGAGGGCAGCTAGTCACGGCTCCAGCCCTGGTGGGGGCGCCGCTCTATTTTTGGGCTTTCGTGAAGGCAGCTTTTTTTTTTTTTTTCCCCTGGATGGGGCTCCGTTGTGTAATTTCCCCAGAAATAAGAGCCTTTCTTTTTCTCCCTTAATTGCTGTGTCATTTTTGTGCGTGTCTGAGAGAGGTTGGGTGCAACCGGTGGGGTGAAAAGTGCAGGCTGTGACTGCTCTATACGGCCCCTCATCCTAAAGGGCAGCATCACCTATATCCCGGGCTCCGTGCCCAGCCAAGACACCTGGTAGCAGGCACGGAGCTTTGGATACTTCATTTATAAGCAGGCAGAGGATTCAGCATTTCAGTACCTATCTTCACGAAAGGCTGCAGACCTTAGATCAAAATTTTAATTTCGCCTCACGTCAGATTCTCCAGCAGATGAAATGCGTTCTGCTCTGGGAAGCCATCTACCATTGCAAATGTCCAGCATAAAACAGCATATCAGTTTTATTAAGCAGGATGCTAGGCAATTTAATAGCCTGGTTTAATTTGGTAGAATTCATCCAGCTTAAGTATTTTTCCATCTTCGACTCAACCCGTTTTATGATTTATCAATTACCTATTTCACATATATCATGGGTTTCACTTTTTCACTCTGTAAATCACATTCCTGGCTGAAGAAATGGTTGGGTTTTTTTACAATTGAAAACACAAAAAAAAAACCCAACTCGTCTCTCTGTATAAGAGGCATAATACTTTCCGTGAAATATTTAAAACATCGTTTACAATAGATGCAATTCAGCAATGAGTCAGAAGATTTGCAGGATATTCGGGAGGTTACAGTGACCTTTTGAGGATAAACTGTATTAAGTATTAATCTTTCCTACAAATAAACCTGATTTCCATCAATAGGAAGTTCTTTTTTATTTTTTATTTTTCCCCTGCTAAGTACGCCACCTCTTTTGGAGAAAGCCTCTCCCCGTAGCATCGCTGGCATCTCAGATGGTTTGAGAGGAGCTGCCCTCCCATTCAAACGCAGAGATGCCTTTTCATTGAGGATGGGAGGTTTGTGGGTGTCTCCCCCAGAGCCTCATTTTGTAAAGCACTTACTGAAACGCTGCCTGAAAAAACAAACATGAAGCTTAAATCCCTCACCCGCATCCCGAGGGGACATCTCCATTCACTCCGGTGGGCACTGGCCCAGACTCCGGCTGTGCAAAGGCACAGCAATATAATTGCAATAGGCCCTGCGACAGCACTGCCAAATTAAAATTAAAATTTTGTAATTCTCCTCTTGTAATCGTCCATTGTATCTGATCCTGACCAACTCCCGAAGACTTTAAAAAACCAGACCACAGGGTAAAATCCTGGCTTCACAGAGGTCAACGGCAGAAACTTCCATGGGCTTAATGAGCTCACGGGCTCTCCCCATGCCTGTTACGACTTTATTTATGTTGTGGTTTAATGAATGATTGTCTAATGCAGATGCGTAAATGACTCCAAATGAGACCGAGATCCCTGCGGTGGTTGGTGCTGCATGGAAATGCGATATTAGGCTGCCTCTGTCCCAAAGGCAAGGGGGGTTAAGAGAAAAGATAGGGAGAAAACACGACGACTCACCTATGAATTTTAAGCCGGGTGGCAAATTTTGCTAGATTTATGGTGCCACTCCTCCAGCTCGAACCCACAGCATCAGCAGGGAAAAGGGAATTATTACTTTGCCAAAATACCTGAGAAGAGCAACAAAGTCACATAGGAAACCTGCGCCAGAGGAGGGTAAAGGCTGAAGCCCACCACAAAACCCCTCTGCATGATGATCACGGCTCCTTTTTATGGTCAGTAGTACTGTTGATCCATCAACATCTAATCAATAGGGACCAATTTAATGAACCGATGTGATAATTAAGTGGGGTTTTATGGAATCAGTCTGGAACATGACCGCTGGCAAAAGTGGTTTTGATTCGAAGTTTTAACATGGAAAATAAACCTTTCACAAAAACAGAATCACCCATTAAAGTTGATGATATTATGAAAAATGTTCATCTCGTCCTCAGAAATGTACGTCCTTTACATTTTAAAGAAGTATAACAGAAAACATTATCAAAAGCATTAGAGGGGTTTTTCTCTGCCAGGAACAAGCCGGTTGCAAATGTTTTCAAATGGAAACAACTCAGAAATTTCAAAAATGTTTGCAAAAAAAGACATTTTCACTTTTCAACCAACTCTGTTATTGATTTTCCAGGCTGAATAAGGAATGCTTGTTGAATTTTATGGAAACTGATAGTGGGACTATATGAAACTGGCCATAAAAGATAACAGATTTTGTTTTAAAGTCAGATAAAAGTTATAGTCTCATGTTATTTGGCATATGAATTTCCTATGATACCAATAAAAATGTTAGTTATAAAGCATTTCCTGAGGAATGGTTGTAACCCCAAATGATCATGGTTATTTGCTGAGGAAAATAGGTTTTATTCCGAACAATAAACCTATGCAGATTTATTAACCTGGGAAACACACAGCCATTTCGTGTACCAATCCAGTTCGAGCTGATGGAATTAATAACACTGATATAATGAAAAATATCTTTTACACTCCAAAACCATTGCCTGCATAATGTCACACATAAAAGAGTTTACTTAGCAGCCCTTTAGCTCTATTTTCCTATTCTTCGCAGAAGTCTTCATTCACAATGGATTGGTTCTATTTAAATGGTGATATTTGCTGTGTATCATGTTACTGCGGCGCTATTCCCTGTAGATGAATGAAAGCCGAGCATGAACTAACAAGAAAAATGCTCGGAAGATGAAAATTTGAAACAACCGAAAATGCCTTTCATGCTTTCGAGGTGATGGCAAGCCAGCCCGATGGGCGCTCGTGGCACCTCCGAACCCTCCCTGGAGCGCTCTGCAGCCAGAGGAGCACCTTAGCTCGCCTTCGCTGCCAAGTGTGAACAGCCTGAGCTCCCCCACCCTCCCCGCCCCGGAATTCGAGTCAGAAAATAAATGGGGAGAAGGTTAAACGAAGAGTTAAGCGGCGCTTGTTCCACAGCCCTCTGAGCTCACCTGGGAACCCGCCTGCTGACTCGGCCGAGGGCTGGATGGGGGCTGTGATGAGTACGCAGAGGCTGAGCCCTGATGGTAGGTGTCGGGAGCAGCGCAGCGGGGTCTCTCCTGCTGAGGTCTGTATTTTCCCTCCCCTTTGAGACCGGCAGCCCTAACTGCAAAGCATAACTCTATTAATAAAGCGGCACTGGAGGATGCCCAGCCATAAAAGCTTCAGCTTCATCTCTTCTGCTTAGCTGGCGGCAGAACCGTACAGCTCCTGTCCTCCTTGAGTTGTTCTCCTAACCCAGTTAAAGTTTTCTCATTATTATGCAATTTTATAATCTTTTTTAACTTAGGTATAGCTGTCTTAAACTAAGACACACTCCAAATAGGCTTGCTCACTCACCAGCTATCAGCTGCTGGGAGGGGGTATATATTTGGAGGGCAAAAGCTACAGCTAGGATGAGCACTCACCTTTGGGAAAGAGACAACAGAAGTAAAAGCTGAAATGGCCAGTTGAATGTAAGGCTTCCTTTAATTAGGTATTTAAGCCAGTACAAAGATAAGATTCGGTTAGAAGAACAAGGCAAGTTTTTCCCTAACATCGCTTCTTCTAATTTTTCTTCATTTTACCTAGAAACCGGCTACCACTGTTTAATTCATTCCACATTTCCCAAGGTCGAAGAATGCCATCCTGAGCAGCAGTGCGCTCCATAAACGTTATTTCTTTCGGAGCACAAACAGTAAGTGTTTTATCCCATCCGCTGGCTTTGCATCCTGGGGATGGTTGGAAGCGGTGTTGGTGGGACAGTGGAGAGCTGTCGGAGAAGGCGGCCATTGTGAGCTCCATCCCGCCTTGGTGTATGAAGCAGAGAGAATGAGAAAGAATGGGTGACAGCATTTTGGGGAAGGTCTGGTCCCAGTACTCCTCATTTCAGGCCAAGGAGATACCAATATGGGTGAAGAAGCACCTCAGAGCTGCAGACGCTCAGCACTGGGCACCCTCTCCACAACCTCCTGAGGGCCATCAGACAGCCAAGTCCCATCTGTGGGCTCTGCCTTCTCTCATGCCAAGTTTGCTGCTCTGGGTGATCTGCCTTTTCAGAATAATTCACCTTAAAAAAGCCTCTTGAAGCTAACACTGGAAAATCAGGTGGGAAACTCTATTTTACCTGACTTTGATACCTCCTTTCAGAAACCATCAGCTCTCCTGACGGCTCTATTTACAGACCTCAGTGTTTTCTCCATACGTTTAGCTGAACAGCCTTTAAAGCAGGGGTGCCCCATGTGCAGGCAGCGCACTGATGCCCTCAGCCCATGGACCTGGGACGGGTAGGAGGACACGTGGGCACAGCTGCCACCTGGCCCCGTGGCCCAGACCAGCTGAGGTCCAGCTGGGCACCTTCAATGGAGCAGCCACCTCCACAGCCAGAGAAAGCGCATAGAGTCACAAACCGCCCTCCCCAAACATTATAGACTCCACCTGACACGTGATGCTTGCAAACAGGAGGGAGAGGGTTAACAGGGGAATTTGGGTTTTATACAAATCAGCACATTCTGCCTTTAGAAATGTATGTATCTATATATAGAGAGAGGGGTGAACATGCTGACTAAATTTTGCATTTTTATAAAGCAGAACCTAAGTCTACAGGCCACGTATTAAGCCAAACAACATGTTTTCAGGTAATTAGTGTTTATAATCAGTTTGTAAAGCTAAAGTGACTCCAGATCGCAATGCACTCAAGAAAAAAAATATGGAGAAAAGATTATTTTTTTCTTTGCCTATGCATGCAAATGCCAAATTAACATCTGCATACAATATATGCTTTGGTCAGACCCAAAATATTGTTGTGGTTATGGCCAATTCACTTAAAAGCCTATATGTTTAAAACCTCACATTAGTATGGATGAAATGTTTTCTGTTCCTTTAACTTTTTTTAGGGTTGGGGTTTTTTTTAAGTTAAAGTTTCACATTAATGGTACTTATAAACCACAGCTGTTTCACTGTACTATATAACAATAGTGTTTTGTATCTCAGCAAGTTTGGAAATCTTCATGCTTACTCAATTCTTCCAAAACCAAAAGCAACCCCACTTGTTCCTTGAAATGGAAGAGGTATCTGTAGTGTTTGCAAAACAATTAAATTCTTGACAACTTTTCATAAAGATGATGTTTTGTTATTGCTTTGGAGATGAGATGAAATTCAATCTCGGAGTCAGATGAAATTTGACAATTTTGGCTCTGGGACCTTTTTTCTGTTATTGCCGCGGAGGAGGGCAGGCTGAGCAGGCTACTTCACTTGCACTGGTGGGTGTCTCCAGGGACGGAGGCACACCTCGGGGGCTGCGGAAAGGCGAGCGGTGCCGCTTTCCTCGCCGGGGAGTGCAGCCGAGTCACAGCCGGTTGGCTCATCATATATTGAATATAGCACCTACGTATGCCTTCACAGTGACAACATGACTCCTTGGAGCTCAAGCCCGTTGTGCGGCCTCTGGGTGAAGCCATCAGGTGAACCGCCTGCAAGTCCCCTCTGAGGAGCTTCAGCAGCAGGAACCAAAGGTCTGCAAACACGCAGTGACTAATGGCTTCGTAATGCAAGGTTTTTTCCCCATGCGGTCATCCTCATGAACGTGGTTTTCAGATGAGGGGCTGGAAGAACGCTTTGCCCTCCCGGGCTGTTTCCATTATGCTGTGTTTACTCTTCCCTGTCCTCTTCTGGCCCTGGCTGGCTCGATTGCATTGCCCAAGCTGGCACGGCAGGGTCTGCACAGAGTTACCCTGTGTCCTGTGAGACTGCTGTGCTGCTGACCATCTCCAGCAGCTGGAGATGTGCATGCACACCCGCATGCGGCCCTGATCCATCCATCTACTGTATTTATCCTGCAAGGTAACCTCCAGCTTGGCTAGTCACCGTGGATAGCCCTCAGTAGAGTCAGGTGGTCCAGCTTTGGCCAGCAAAGGTGGCTCATTCATTCCTTGCAGTGGCACATTCATGCTAGGAGCAGAGAAGGGGACATTAATGAGGTGGGGAAGTTGCTGGTGGTGCAAAAACAAATGCCTGAGCAAAGCGCCGCAGAAGGATCTTGTCGACAACTCAGCAGTAAAATGGCAGATGAAATTCAACAAACCCACAGTAACATCATGCTAACACAGACACACAGGTGGCTACTGTTAGCAGAGCGCTTTCCTACCTTCATGTCCAGACTTTCTGGTGATCTCCAGCCCATCCTGTAAGACCCACCCAGGACCCAGGTTGGGAAGCCCTCCTGTACGTACTGCTAAACCCAAAGTGCCTTGGCAAGCCCACGCAGACACGGGACTCTCTGCTGCAGACTCCGGTTGTAGAACTCTGCTTGTGCTCGGTGGCTTTGGAGGTCACTGGTTGACTCCACTGGTAACCACAGAAAGCGACAGGCGCGCATGAGGATGCACGCAGGCAGGATACGTGTTGCTTTCCTGCCAAAAGAGAGGAGAAGATCAAGTTCCTGACAGAGGGTATTTTATTCTCACTTTCAAGCAGATTATGAAGCAGCTTGTTGGGTGTGTTGTTTTTCTCAGCGCATTTCATCTCTTTCTTCAAACCTCCAGTTTTCTGGGGAGAGGTTTTGAAGTGGCCTCATTTGTAATCTGACCTCGCTTCTTGTCATATTTGCGTCATCGGCTCTGGGGGCCATGCTAGGATGCTGACAAGTATTTCTAACTTTAAAATACGACTCTTTGGCAACCCAAAGAAGAAAAAAGACAAATACCCTGCTGTCTTCAGAGTGTTTCTGTAGAAAAAGGTTCACGGCACAACACAGCTGCAACCAAGATTGTCCAAAGTTGCCTGGATCCCACCCTTTTTTTATTCTCACTGGTTATTGTGAGCCCAGTTATTTTCTTCCGTGGGCAAGCCCCTAAGAGCCAGCAGGAAACTGCAGCCCAAGAAATGTGAGGAGCTGGGCTTGCTGCTTGCTGCACAGGGAGCTGTGGATCCAAACCCTGCACGTCTCCACAAGCCTCCTGTCTTCTTCTGGGGGTCAAGCGGGATCAGAAAAAGGCTACAGCAAACTGTGGTCCTCTCCTGGTGGGTACCACCCCGCAGGACACAGATGCAGTCAGAGCCAGTGCGTGGCCCCACAGTCCTGCTCAGCCGTGGCTGGTCCTTGGGTGTTGCACATCCCAGGAGCAGCCCCGGGGCTTCAAGTAAATGCATGAGGTTTGGCAGGTCCAGCCAAGGCCACCACAGCTGGGATCAGCTGGCCAGACCTCCTTTTTGGCAAAGGGAGGTCTTCCCTGTGGGAAGGGGCACAGAAACAGTGCTGGGTCAGAGCAGAGGCAGTTACAGCTCCTTAAGAAATAAGCAGGGACTATTTTAAGGCCACTTCCCAAGGCTTACAAAACCAACCCTGCCCATCAATCCCTACAACCTCCCCTTCCTCGTGCAAATACCTTCTGGCCATCACAGCCCTCTGTGCCTGAGAAAGTGGTCTTGAAGAGGTCTCCTTTTTTCCATGTCTCATGAAAACCAGCTGTCCAATGGCTGAGACTAACCCAAATTAGTGTCACCGAGGACACAGGCAGGCAGGGTTCAGCCGCTGCACTTGGCAATAGCCCACAGCCACATAGCCCTGCCTTGGCTTTACAGGGGGAGAGCAGGCAGGGAACAGCACAGCTTTTAAGGGCATTTAATAGCAACCTGATGTACGGGGTGGTCCTTCAGCCTTCTCACGCTCTCACCTGTGAGGACTGCCCAGGTGGAGCTGCTTTCTGACCCACCGAAGCCTGTGCTCATAGCAGACCTGCATTGTAGCTTACAGCAACCATGGAACCTTGTGTTTATCTTCCCCTCCGGACTATATGAAATTTTACATGATAAGTAACACTTTCTTGCTGTTTTCCCAACCACAAAGGGAAATCTGTAAGATCTTTGCCAGAAACTTTCTTTATAATAAATTCAAAATACCTGACATTAGATCTAATGCTCATAAGAAAAGATGCATCCTCACTGACTCAGTGGAGCTACACAGATTTCCGCAATCTTGATGTTTAAAAAAAAAAAAAGAGGCCTATGTAGATTTAGAAGTAATCTCTATTAATCCCTCAGTTCTTCAAGAGACGCTTCAAGAGTTTAAGGCTTTACATGCGTGTAAGCATCTGCAAGGTTGAAACCAAAAGATGTTTCAGCCAGCCCCAAAATGAAAAACGTAAATATGAAATATTAAAAACAGATCTGCTCTAGAGAAGAACTTTGACATTGCCACAAATCTGAAGAAGAAAGGGAAAACTCTGGCATATAAATTCAGGATGACATCACTTTCTGAGAACCTGGTGCCAAAACAGTGCTATCTCTGGGAGAGCTTCAGTGAAAGCTTTTGTCATCTTTGCCAGGTTAATATAACTTTGAGATAAAAAGTACTTTCATATTTATACTGCAGGATGGAGGGCAGGGGGGAGAGGGTATGTTTTCCCCGAGGGACATATTACATTCATATATGTACTCTTAAGTCAAGAAACAGAAGACTTGCCATCTTTGCGCAAGTCATCGATCTTCCTTCCCCAACTTGCTCCAGAATCCATTGACACATGATGCTTCTGAAAGGAGACCCAAAACCACAGTGCTCCTTGGTGGCCGAGTAACGCTGTACTTTGGGTTCAGCAAATTTTTTGCTTCGATTTATCATCACCAGCTTTCCACAAATTATTATTGAGGAGCCTTTCTCAAAACTCTGACACTACTGCTCTCCTTTAGCTCTTCTCCTGCATCAATCAATTTGGGGAGGGGGGTCTAAAAACAAAGAAAGAAATGCGAAATCGTGACACCTTCTTATCAAGTACAATCTTTGTAGCTCACTTCCTGCAGGAATCCTGCCTCAGCCCCGATGTTGTTCCCTTGCAGCACTCTCTGTCCTCGGGAGCAAGTGACCCGTGTTTCGTCACGAGTCGCTGCAGTTGTTGCTCAGGGAGCTGGCAGGGCAAGGCAGCCCTGGGTCACCTCTGCGAGCACTTCCCTCCTGCAACGAGGTCTGAGGCTTATACGCTGGGGGACTCGGGGGGGGAAAGACCAGTTCACATCTTTACCCTGGAAGCCGGGGAGGAAATCAGGTTTTCTCTAGTTGTCCGCAGCGGACAGAGCTCGCACACGTGCACGGTCTGTACGCGGTCCCAGAGAATCTGCAGCAAAGGAAGGAAAGGCTACAAAAAGCTTACGGATCCCCTAACTGCAGCATTCAAATAACAGCTAATGCACGTGGCGGATTTGCAGCCACGCTCGGTTTTCAAGCCGGGGCCGTTTTCTGTGACCACCTTTGGTGACCTCCACACGCCACAGACCGGTTCCTGATGGCGGTAGGTCCTTTCTCTCTAAAGCTTCAAATTATAAACGTCTCTCAGCACCTCCAGGAAATAAAAGCCTGTTCTCCAGCCTCTCGCTGTCGGAGCGGACGTCTTGGATACCAAGCAAGCAACATAAATATTGCAGCTGTACTAAGGTGCCGATGTTAGCGGGGGCTTACATGAGCAGAATTACAACTGCGGGGATTATCGCGGTCACCTTTGGGACTCTCTGGGTAACACATCTGGTCCGGCGATACGCTGCGTCTCTCCATATAGGGGCTATATCAGCAGGGCTGCAGGCTCCGGGGGTTTCTGTCCTGGAGCCATCTCGCAGGGAAGGGCAAAGCTCAGTAAGCAGACGCAAGGTGGAAGCTCTCCTCGGGGTGACATGCAGTACCACGGTCATCTTTCCTGAGAAATGCTGGTTTCGCTCAAGCTAATGCCAAAATTCCCACTGGCATTGAGGGGAGCTAGGTTTATCACCCAGAGCTCTCTTCTCATCCGAGAACTTGCTCAGGAGTGGTGAGGACCTTGAGTTTTGCCTGCTCCAAGGAGATGAGGTGATAAGTTGTCAGCCAGCGTACTGCTGCCATGCAAAGCTCCGAAGGAGAACCTGTTCCTGCCAAGACCTGGGGTGACAGGAGCAATGTTAACAGGGGACAAACGGGAGATTAAATCCACTGCACGCGGCAGCAGATGCTGCTTCACAACCAACCCCTACATGTGCATGTTGTTGCTGCTTCTTGTCACGGGCCAGCAGCAAAACCGGAGAGGACTTTGTGGAGTGGCATTTAGAGAAACAGCCAAGGGGGCTGCAAAGCTTCGGATGGAAAAGCCATCCAAGATATCTGCCCAGGATAAATCCCCCATCAAAAATTACTACCTTGGGAAGGCTGAAGCAGGGATGCCAAAGGCAGATTGCCTGAAGTGAGGCAGAGATCCTGCTCGCTGTGCGAACGCATTAGCTTTCTGGCAGAGAGCAGCCGGCACAGGCACACGGGAGGTGGGTTTGTAACCAGAGCTGCCGAGGGATGGACAGATTAAGGAAGAGGGACCCAACAGCAGGGGCCAGGTTTCAGAGGCGTGAGCTTTTACAGGCTGTAACCCAGCCTGGGTAGTGTAAAGCTCGTCCCTGACTATCAACGTGTGTAGCAACGCTTGTCTGAGGCACGTTTAGGTTTCATCACCTCACATGTTTGGGTTCTCTCCCTGTCAAGTATACTTGCTGTTAATTAAGGCAATTCGAATGGGGCTGGGTGACTGTCAGGGCAGGGATACTTTGGGATAGCCCCTGGTGTGGGAGACACATCTGCCATAGCCCCATTACTGCGCAGGGAGATGAAGAAGAGAAAACCTGACAAGTGGAAAGCTCTGGAGGCTGCGAGGCATGCCTACACGTGCCGGCCAGGCTTTACCTGTGGTCTGGCTGCAATCTAGCCGAGCTCACAAATCAAAGGGGTGGGAGAGGGAACTGCCTGGGAGGAGGATGAAAATCACAGGCACATGGGTTCCTTGGGGAGGAAAAATGGATTTATTCATTTGGCTCAGGTGTGGAGTGCAGGCTGCCCGGGATGCAATCATTTTAGTGTCCGTATTATTTTATTTACCCTGCTGAGCTCCCACTCTGGAGCTCCTCGGCTCTACCCAGAGCCCTATCAGATCTGGATGCTTCCCCAGAAAGTGTTGGCAATGTAAGAGTTAACCATTGGATTGGCGGCTCCTAACCTCAGTACCCTCTCAATATATCAATAACTCTTCTAGAAGACTCATTTGGCTTTGGACGGTTATTGGGCATCTCAAGCTGTGAAACGAGGCGCTAAGCCCAGGTCTTCTCCTTTGGCCAGGGGCTGTGGGTGGCAAGGAAGGGTTACGGGGAAGGTCTCCACAGTAATTGGCACCATGGGTACTTGCTGGTGGGCAAGGCTGGGTCCAGTCCAGTCCAGTCTCTCAGCTAACCCGAGCAAGCAGAGTGCCCAAAAGGCTATTTATTAAGAGGAAATGTTATGAAGTGCCTGAGTGATTTGGGAATCAAAGTCCCATTTCCAAAAATGACTTAAGCAATTGTGGGAAGGTTTATAAATTCGCAAATGATTTGGTTTGCAGTTTCTATTGAGAGCCAGTGAGAGCTGGGCACATATTCTCGTGTGTTCGCCTGCAAATGCTCCTCTAGGAGGATGAGGATTTTGTTACAAAGAATGCAAAGGATTTAAACCAATCTGATTTTGCAAATTGTATGTAGGATGTTTTCAAACGTAACTAGCATTTACTGAAAAATGACCCCGGTCTGAGAGCCAGATCTTTGACCAGTATGATCTCCAACCATACTGCTCAGCCAGGTGCCCGTGGCTCTCCAGGGTGAGATATTACCATGGCCACGCCAAAAAAAAAAAAGCAGGCAGCTGCAAGGAAGGTGCTTAACAATTCCTCTCATGAGGAGAAAAGGATACAGTCTAGAAAATAAGAGTTCTAACAAATTAGTCTAAAGTTTCTCTTCTTTGGTTATTTTCCTGTTGGTGGAATAGGAAGGACGCTAAGCGTGTGGAGTCAAACACAGGGATTGTCACAAGCTGGCATAGGCAGAAACTGGATATATGTGTCTATACGTATGTGTATATATACACTCACATATATACGTGTTTGTGTGTATGTGTATATATACACACATAAACGTATATATGTGCATAAGTATCTGTATACACTTATATGTATATATGTGTATATGTATCTATATATGTGTGTATATAAGTATGTCTATGTGTATGTATCTGTGCATAAATATTCTTTATACACTTCCCTAAGCACCCACCACTGCTGCGGTCAGAGCCAGAGCAGGGAGGCAGCCAGACCTTTGAGCACGTCAACTCTTGGCTCTTAACAGCGAGCAGAAGTCTGGTGGTCACCCACTGCTGGTGACCTGGGCTCGTCAGTCTGGATGTGGGACACCCGGGGTTACGTAGGACGAAGGGGTCCATCCTTTCCTGGGCTAACATCAGCAGGGCTTGATCTCTGAGGGCACCACCTCTCCTCCAGCCAGCTCCTCTTGTGAGCTGCTCCTCACGCTGACAGATAAACCAGAGCAAGGCGAGACGCGCGGGGACCTTGTCCAGCGCGGCCGCAGAGGACAGCTCGAAGCACCGGGTGTTGGGGGGGCAGACCTTGCGAGAGCAGCCGCAGTCTGTACTTATGCCAAACATCTGCAAGCCCCACTTCCACGGCACGGCTTGTTTCTAACCAGAGTGACGTTTTTAAATCTTTATGATTCTTAACATGCTAAAAAGAAAATAAATATGTGGTCCACCAGCGAGTCTCCAGTAACAAAGTGCAGCTCTTTGAACGAGGTCTGTAACTTTCTCCATCCTGCTCTGCGCTCTCAAAAGAAACAGTGCTAAAGATATATGGGGCAGGTAGAGCTGATGGAAACAGTTTCAACTTAATTTTTTTCTGTCAGAAAATGCCATTTCATCAAAATTGACATATTCAGAGGGATGGTATCGATTTTGACAAAACCGTCGCTGAAAAAGTGTCAGAGAGGATTGTTTCCACCCTCTCGCTTTGTTCCGATAAATTCAAAAAGTTCTGCTCCGATCAAGTCCAATTTTCTCTGGATTATGTTAGTCTGCCTGCTGCAGAGAGGAATTTGCTGTGAGGCCAGACTGCAGAGAGACAGAGCAGCACTTCGCGTCGCCCTGCTTAAGAGATTGATTTTATTTCAGGATTTTTTGGGGCGTCTTTGCTCTCAGCATTTTTCTGTGGTAGGGAATGAATTACCTGAAGTGTGTGAGGCAGACACGGAGTTCACCCGGTTCTCCTGGGGATTCTCCACGTGGCCACTGGCCTCAAGGCAGGACTCCACCGAAAGGCAGAATGACACCTCGCTGTTGGTACTTGCAGCCGAACTCTGTGAATTCGGCAACAGAGGAGTGATTGCCCTTCCATGCTGGCTCTGGGAGCCAGGCAGCAGCTGGCCAGCAGCAGGCTGCATGTGTGGTGCGCATGCAACAAGTCCAGCACGTCTACCGTGCATTGGGCACATTGGAGGTTGCTTTTTCCACTGGAGAACTGACCTGCGTAGGCACAGAGGCTGGTTCCCAGACTGAAGCTGGGCAGAGCTGCTGGGGGACAAGCAGCCACAGCCCTCCTTTGCCATTCAAAAAATGCCATCTTCCCTTTTCTTTTTATGGAGCAAGTGTGGCAACAAGCCATCCTCTCAACTTTGTTAGGTCAGCAGGCAAGAAAATTCTGTATTAGCTAAAGCCCTGGGGAGATTTCAACGTGTGAATTATCCACTTCCCAGCAACTTCCAGTTCCCTGACCCCTCAGATGCCCTGTGATCTCCTGCCTCCCCCCAGCGCCTCTAAGTTCCTCTTAGCTGTCCTCCAGGCTGTCTGCATTCCGATCAACCCAATTTCCTTCTGGACACAGGAAGGAAAAGATGAGCACTGGGCAGGGGTGGCTTTCCTCTCCTCAGTTTGGATGTTCAGACCAGGGTTTGAACCCTGAACGTCCTGGACTTCCAACTGGAGAAAGCCATGCCCATTTCCAAGGAATCTTCAGTGACAATAATTATCATCATTACCATTATCAACATGGGCAAAACAATATATTTTTCCTCATTCTCTCAGAACTCAGTGGCCTACTTCAGCTGGAGCTCATTTTTCTTCATCTTTACACTACGTTTTTTTTTTCTCCACTGCTAAAATATCAGCCTTAGGAAAGTACATGTTGTGGCAAATTTCACCCCAAATAATATATTGTCAAATGCATTTCCAACTGAATTTCTAACTGGGAGTGCCTGGTAATCTCAGTAGCATCTCTTGCTGCCGAGGCCATCGGCACTTATGCCCTGCTGCCAGCACTAGCACTAGGACCCCCGTTTTGGTCTCGTAAATACATCAGTCTTTCAAAGACCTCTGCTCAGACCAAGTCCAGTTGTCCCCTTTCAGCCGTGCTGGGCTGAGCTGGGTGCCGCTGTTTATACAGCCCACAAGATGCAGCCTGTGCCACAAGGCTCACATTCCTGCGGCAGCACCAGGGAGGAGCGTAGGGCTTGGTCCCAGGGCGACACAGGTACCAAGAGCATTTTCCCACCCAGCAAGGTTTCTCCTTAACCCTCCTCACTTGGGATACCCAGCCATGGTGTCCTTGACCTGCCTCAACAGGCGACAGCGGATCTGCATGGGACAGGCCACCGGGTTTTGCTTTTCAGTTCCTCTGCCTGCACCAGAAATGCTGCTGAGCATGGGAACAGGGGGACAGGCTTCCAGGTGAGCGGCTGCGGGTCTGGTGTGTGTGGATGGGTAGTTGATCCCAAACGGAGTCTGTCTGCTATAGCCATCAGTCAGGATGGATAACTGACCCACGGCTTCCTTGTGAAACCTTCTCTCTCACACAGCAAACCATGGGGGTGGGGGGAAAAGAAGACAGCTACCAGCTTTCAAAGACCTGAGTTAAGTCCAATGGCTGAAATAATCCCCCCAAAAGTTGGGGGGTTTTTAATGAGAAAGTCCCTTCCCTAATCATAGTTAAAATTGCATTTTTAATAGAGGCTACCGACAATCAAATAGTCAAGAAAAGAACAGAAGGCAGAAGTTTGACTGCACAAAAGCCACTCTGCTGTTACCTGACGTGCTGCCCTCTGGTCCCCGTGCCTTTGAGTGGCATCCCATGGATTGATGCGGCACCTCTTTGTGGCACCTCAGCCCTAAATACCTGCAGAGGAGCAGGTTTCTGCTGTGCTGGGCTGGGAATACTCTCTGCCTGTCCATCTGTTCCCGGCTGGGAAAGTAGAGGCTCCTGGCTGGCTGCAGCAGGCTGCCTTTACGTGTTTGTGGAACAATAGGGTCTCCCTCTGGTGGCAAATTCCACCCGAGGTGTGCTGACATCGCAGGCGGGGATGCAGCTGCAGGACTGCGGAGCTGGCTTCCAGCCAGCTTCCCCAGCATCACATGGCCGCACAGCCCTGGCAGGCTGGCTGTGGGGATGAAGGGGCTCATGGCCCCACCACCGCTCTCTTCTGCCTGGGCATGGGGTCCCCAGGATGCCCTGGGCAGCACCGCTGGCATGAGTTTCATGCAGAAACCTCTGGAGAACCAGGCACACGACACAACCCATCACACCATGCATCCCATCACATGATGCGTCCCATCATTGCATGGATGGAGCCCAAACAGTCTCAGCCCCGAGGCCAGGTCCCCGGGCTCGGGACACTGCGCCTGGCCCACGTGCAGCACTCCTCCGGCCGCCTGCACCCAGCATGCGCTTGCGAAGGGATGTCTTTGCCTTGGGGCTGTGGCAGATGCTAAGCGTCAAGCTGTTGTTTGGGGTTTTGGCAGGTCTGTGACAGTCTTGGAAGGGAGTAACTCAGGCGCTCACACACCATCCCAGCAGGACACTAATTAAAAGGATTGGACTCTGCGCTATGTCTCCGTCTGACCCCAGCACTCGTGTCTCGCTCATCCCAGACATCCGTCAGAGTCCCCGGTCCCATCTCCATGGGGTGCAGGAGTGCTGCCCTGTCCTGCACGGGATGGGGGAAGCTGAGGGCTCACAGCTGGGTCCCCACACAGCGGTGTGCTGTGAACCCGGCTAGCAGCAAATACCAATGTGGACATGGGGCACTGGGAGATGGGGGGCTTAGGGTGCATCGAGCCCTGAAGCATCCCAAGAGCCCTGGGCTTTAGGGACCAGACGGTGCTGCAGCGACAGACATGGCTGGAAGAACAGAACAGCCGCCTGCAGGACACAGCATGGCATTTTCAGGCTATTTCAGCCTTTTTATAATGGGTTGCCACCATGATGGTGGGCATTCCCACTTACCTAGACCCCTCTGTAGTGTGGGAGCTCAGCACGGGTAACCGGCTTCTCCCACCTCCTCAGCAGAAGGGCTTTTTGGCAGCCCTATCCAGAGGATAGACTAGTTTCTTCAGGCTCCTGAGGAGTAAGGTTTCAGTGTTGGGGACCTGAAGGGCTCCTCTGACCTCCCAGACCAGCAGAGTCCCGAGAGAGGCAGAGCTTGGGCTGTCCCCATGCTCCCCTCTTCCCAGGGAGGGGTTGTATTTCCCCAGCTGCTGCGGTGTCGGGGTGGACAGAAAGGCCGTGCGTGCTGCGTTCCAGCTTTAAGGGTGTTGTTGTCACTCATCTTTTCCAAAGCTGCTCTGCCACATACTTGAATACAACTTTAAACAGATAAACTTGGCAGGGGACTAGCCAAAGCCATTTCAGGTGACTCATCTGTCCTCGCATCCTTTAAAATGTAGCCAGTGGCAGCTTGGTGGCAGATCTTGCCCTGGGACAGTACTTTCGCCTACTTAAAATTCCCTCCTTTCCCTCCCGTGCTTTGTAGTCTGTTGCAAAGACCAGCTCTAGCTGGAGGCTTTGCAGCCACAGAGGCAAAACTGAACTTTGCCACCCCGAGGTTGAAGGCAAAATAATTTCCTGGGGTGGGATGTCAAATTTGGCATCCTTCTCCCTCCCTCCCTCCCTCCCTCCCACAAAGACACGCTCTCTGCAAAAAGCCAGGCGTGTATTCTCCTGCCAGGATATTTCCTCCCTGCCCCACTGTAGGACCTTCCCCTTCTCCAGACAATGAAGGGACCGACGCCAATGGCAGCGGCTGGTGGAGCCAGGGAATGTAAAAGCCCAGTGGAGCCCGTCCTGAACGCGTCCCAGCCAGCTGGACAGGAGGGGGATAACGAACCCCGGTGGGTGGGCTGTGAGGGGCAGCCCTGCTGCCAGACCCCTGCTTGCCCGTGGCCAGGTGAGGCAGGTGGGAGCTGGCCCAGGGCCAGGGGCAGCCACCCACCTCCCCTCCTGCACCCAGAGCCGGCCTGTAGCCCCATAGCATCAGGAGTCACCTGGAAGGGCCGCGGCTGCCCCGATGCAGGAAAACCCCAAATCAGCTCGTGCGGTTTGGCATGGGGAGCAGGGCTGCAAGGCACTCACAGCAACACAGGGCCCCAGGCCGGTGGGTGCACAAATCCAGAGCTGGCACAGAGCGATTCCTCCTAGCCAAGTGCCACCAACATCCCACCAGGTCTCTGCTGCTCACGGGCAACCCACAGATGCCATCTGAGGCTGGGGGACACTGGGAGAAGCGATGGTGCTCAGCCAGACCTTGAGGGAAGGAGCTCAGCCACATGTGCCCACGGTAGTCACTTTTTATTAAGGTTTGTTATTATAAAAATATATCATAAAACGTTGTGGCACATGTGTCCATTTCCACTCCGGGGCAGAGGCACTGGAAGGCTTGGATGGAGCAGACTCCATCGCACAGCTTGTCTGGCTGCAGCACGGGGAAGCCAGAAACCACTCCCAGGAGGAAACATGCTCCCTTGGGCTGGGACAGAGCTGGGACATTGCTCCGAGCAACGGCTGGGGACAGAGGCGTTTGCTGCACTGAATCCAATGGTCTTCAGAGACATGGGAAGGAGGAGAAAGAAAAACTGAAAGCAAAGAAAAAAAAAAAAAGACAAAATAAAGAAGGAAGATTGAGTCTCTTCTGTCACCCTTTTCCAATCCGATGGAGGTAAAGCATCCCTCTGGGCAGTGTGAGTGAACGTCCCGACTGCGCTCCCCTGCGCAGGGATTTGCTGTGGGAGGATGTCACCTCTCACCACCCGGGCTGTCTCCTCGTCCCCACAGGCACCTGCCAGAAGCAGTGGCACTTCGGGTACAGTTCGGTGGCACTTCGGGCTTCGGTTACAGTTTGCAGGTGCTTATTCCAAGAGTCACTGTCTCTTGACTGCTGCTCTGTGGCTCTAGGAAGAGGAGGCTGGGATAGAGAGTCCATGGATGGTGTTTAGAGGGTCTGGAGATTTCCCCACGGGGCTGGCAGGTTTTCTGTCCACAACTGCAAGAAGGGTAGAGGGGGGGGAGGGGGGAAGACAACAACAAGGCAGGGGATTGACGGATTCCAAACACATTGCTGCAGCCAGGAACGTTCCACATCTTCACGCACACGGGATGTCTTCAAACAGCTCCCCAAAAACGGTTCTGCCCCACCAAACCTCCCACATCTCCCTGCCCCCAGAAAAGCCATCCCTTCAGAAATGGACTGTAGGGCTTCCCCGAGCGATAAGGACCTTGATGATGACAGACACCCTCTGCTATCACTGGGGATCTGGATCTGCCTGGAGAGGTGACCCAAATCCATCCAAGCCACACAGAGAACACATCCCATGCACTTTCTTTGAGCTTATTGTTGGGGTGCCCTGCAAGGGGACTCTGCCACCAGTGCCAGGAAGGGGAAGTGGAAAGGATCTGCACACCATGACAGCTGTAGATAAACTCCTGTTGAGCTTCTCCCTATCCCCAGCTTATCCCAGGAACAGGGCTGAGCCAGGTTCTCTGTATCCCCCCGTACCATCCACGCAGGGGCCTTTGGGGTGGGTAGGGGATGTGAAGTGTCCCAGGGCTGCCGTGGGCATTGGGACAAGCAGGGATTTTTTTCTGGGGAAATAACGGCTGTGAATTCAGGAAAGGTCTGGATTGGAGGGCAAAACTGCCCGGCTGAGTTTGTCTTTTTTCCTCCTCTCTCTTTCTTTCTTTCCTTCTCTCTCTTCCTCTCTCTCTGTCCCTCCTCCCCCCTCTGCCCTCTCCCCGGGAGATGCGGGGACCGGGAGCGGCGATCCCCGCCGGACGCCTCGGGAGCGGAACGGGGCCCCAGCCCGCCCCGCCGCCCCCCTCCGCCTTGTTTGTTGCATCTTTAAGGGTTAAGTGTTTTTACTGTTTTAAAACAAGGCTCATCTTTTCCTTAATTGTTATTCATCTTAATATATTTCCATTGTTTAAAAAACCCCAAACAAACAAAACCCAAAACCCAAACAAAACCGTTTAAAGGCAGTCTGCGGGTCTTTCGGCAGGGACAACCTGAAGATTGGCAAGCCGTAAAACTCAGGCTCCAAGTCACTTAAAATATGAGGAAAAATAACTTCAAAAATGCACTAAATATGCGCAGATCATCTTTCCTCCTTCGTTCGTTTTCTTTCCGTCTTTGCTTACTTTTTTATTTCCTTCTTTCTCTCTGTCTTTCCTTTTCTTTCTTTCTTTCTTTCTTTCTTTCTTTCTTTCTTTCTTTCTTTCTTTCTTTCTTTCTTTCCCTTTTTCTTTACCTTTCCTTCCTCTCCGTTGCTTTCTCGTGCTCTGTTTCTCTATTTTTTTCTTTCCAAATAATTGGTTTACAATTATCTATTTTCACCCATTGATATTCCTAATAACTCCTCCTCGGCACAGCTGATGTTATAACTCGCAGCCAGGTTGCCACAGTTAGATAGAAACGGTAAAGGGTAATATTTAAAAAAATAAAAGCAACAAAAAAAAACAATAAAGAAACGGACTAATAAGTGAGAAATAATTGCAAAGTGAAAAAAAGAATAAAAAGTCTAATACCACGGAAAAGGAGAAAGATATCGACGGGGGTTTTATATCCAGAACAGATGAGTTGGGATTTTTAAAAAGAAACCGCCTATCGAGGAAATAAAGCTTCCATCAATGAACCGAAATAATTAGCGGGAGATAAAAGAAACAATGAACAGCCTCTAGTATACACGTTGAAATCAAACCCATGTGATTGTCACAGGCAGTTTATCTTCCAATACTCCCCACGGCGGGGGATTTTTAGAGTAAATAATTCCTAGTCGAGGCTTCTGCCTTTCCGCTTTATCTGCAAGGCTCCTGGGTAAGATGGATGCCGTTAGTACCTCTTTTTCTCGTTGTTCGTATTCGGAGGACCTGGAGCAAAGCCTCCGACGTGCGGTCCTGCCCTGTCCCGCCGCACCCCGCAAATTCCGCCGAGAAAGCCGTCCCTGGCCGGGGGGGGATGAAAAGCGCAGGATTCGCCCTAAATATTCCCGCTTCCCTGGCCATTTCCAGCGCACACGAGTGCGAATGACGAGGAAAAATTATTTCCAGTTTATAATCCCGACGTGCTGGCTAAGGCCGGGCGGGGAGGGGAGGGGGGGGCTGGATAGGGACC
>NW_009648550.1:969457-969785 GCF_000708025.1 Charadrius vociferus | reverse complement strand
AGGAGAGCCCCGGGGCGGGCTGGGGACAGGCACAAAGAGACGTGGGTGTACGCGGGGAAACATCGCTGTGTGGGGCGGGGGGACCGCCGAAATACGGTGGGGGCCTCTAAACAACGCTCTTCTCCCCTCTTGCCCCGCTCCTTGTCCCCTCCTGCCCCCTCTCCCTCCTCCCCCTTGTCCCTTCCTGCCCTCCATAGCAGTTACCTGCGGGTATTTGATATCTCCTTCCATGGCAGCCTTGTCGATGCCGTTGACCGCCTGGGCGGGGGGGAAGGCCGTCCTGTTCACGCTGGGCCAGTCTTCCATTTTGGGGGGGTAGGCAGAGCCC
>NW_009648550.1:968440-968951 GCF_000708025.1 Charadrius vociferus | reverse complement strand
CCCCCTTCACCCCCGGCCCCAGCAGGTTTAGTCCCATGGATTGGGGTGAAACGGGGGGAAAGTCCGGGTCTGCAAGTGCCCGTTCGGATAAACCCGATGCGGGGGGGGACATACAGCTCTGCCTCGCCTCCCAGTCTCCGCCAGCATCCCAGCGACACAGCCCGCTCCCCCGCCAAAAGGGCCGGGGCGGCCCGGGAAAAGCTCGGTCCTGACGGCCGAAATTAGATGTACCCTGGTTTGGTACCCCCCTAAGGAGAGAGGCTGCCCCCCCTCCTAAAACCCTGTCCCTCGGGGCGGGGCTCCCCGCGGCCCCTCCCCCGTTACTTCCATGTTCCCGGTAATTTAGGAGGCCAAATTTCTCTTCTGACGAAGGAGATTTATAAAAGTGACATCGGAATTTTAAAGATAAATGATTGCACGGAGGGAAACGCATGCGGTTGATTTACTCGGGCTTTTGGAAGGATAAAAGCACTCGCACCCCCCACCACCACCCCTTCGCCATGTCCCCCCC
>NW_009648550.1:963156-963727 GCF_000708025.1 Charadrius vociferus | reverse complement strand
AAAGGGCAGGGGGACGGTGGGAAAAGAAAAAGGGAAGGGAAAGGAGGGGAAGAAAAAGGAAAGGGCAGGGGGGAAGTGGGAGAAGACAAAGGAAAGGGCAGGGGGAAAGAGGAGAGGGAAGAAAATGAAAAGGAAAAGGGAAAAGTGGGAAAAGACAGAGGAAAGGAAAAGGGGAAAGTGGGAAAAGACAGAGGAAAGGAAAAGGGGGAAAACGGAAAGAAAGGAAAAAGGAAAGGAAAGGAAAGGAA
Source organism: Charadrius vociferus (assembly GCF_000708025.1). NCBI lineage: Eukaryota > Metazoa > Chordata > Aves > Charadriiformes > Charadriidae > Charadrius > Charadrius vociferus. The sequence goes on along the minus strand of NW_009648550.1, from coordinate 963,479 downwards.
AGGAAAGGAAAGGAAAGGAAAGGAAAGGAAAGGAAAGGAAAGGAAAGGAAAGGAAAGGAAAGGAAAGGAAAGGAAAGGAAAGGAAAGGAAAGGAAAGGAAAGGAAAATGAGAACGAAAGAAAAAAGAAGGAAAAAAGAGAAAGGAGAAAGAAAGAAAAGGCAAAAGGAAGAGAGAAAAAAGGAGAAACAAAGGAAAAAAACGTGAAAAAGAAAAGACAGAAGAGGAAAAAAGAGAGAAACAACGAGAATGGGAGAAAGAACAGAAAGAAGAGAGCAGAGCGAAAGAGAAGGACGGGAGCAGGGAGGAATGGGGAAACCGAGAA
>NW_009648550.1:961426-961763 GCF_000708025.1 Charadrius vociferus | reverse complement strand
TGGCATGGGGGGAAGCCCCCACGCGGTGCCCATCCGGCCACCCCCTCCTCTCCACCCGAGACGTGGGATGAAACCCCTGCGAGCCCGCCGGGGTCGGGGCAGACGGTGCCACCTGAGCGTTGGAAATCGGTCGTCGGGAAAAGAGAGCGGATCGATTAAAAATCAGCTGAGAATCTCAAAGGGATGGGTGCCTCGTGTTTGCCTTCCCCTTCCCCACACACCCCCGGTCGCCCCCCCGGGGGAACGCCGTGGCCATGAATTTGCCGTCCTCAGCCCCCGGCGGAGCGGGGCGGGAACGGTTGCCGGCAGCCCGCGGGCGGGAGGCAATCGAAAGGCG
>NW_009648550.1:947303-961125 GCF_000708025.1 Charadrius vociferus | reverse complement strand
GAAAAAGCAGGGAAGGAAGAAGAAGAAAAGGGGGGGAAAACGAAGAGAGAAAACGAGAAGAAAAACGAAGAGGGGAAAAGAGGAGAAATTGAACAGGGGAAAGGAGAAGAAAACGAAGAAGGAGGAAAAGAATAAGAAAGAAAACGAAGAACGAATAGAAGAAGGAGGAGGAGGAGAAAATTCAGACTAAAAAGAAAACGAAGAAGGAAAAGATGCCAACCCGGCTGACCAAACGGGAGATAAAGCAATTAATAATAGTCCCCAAATGCCCTTCGTCGTGCCCAACGCCCTACGGACAGATGGGGGCAGCGCCTGGGGACTGCCCGGCACTCCCAGACCTGCTGCCCCTCGGGCCCAGCTCCCCCCTCCCGCCCCCCGACCTTGCTCTGAGATGGTTTTAATTTGCTCCGGTTCTTTTTTTTTCCCTTTCCATCCCCTCTTTCTCCACTCCTCTCTCGGCCCTCTTGGTTTATCGGCGCTCCCTCCCGCCTCCGGTTTTGATTTAGCGTCCTGAGCTCATGGTCCGGCTCGGAAAAGGGGGGGAAGGGGGGAGGGAGCCCCTGTCCCCCCCCGGGGTGAGGGACAGACCGTCCCGGACCGGGAAACCCTCCCCGGGAGCGTTCGGCTCGGGAAGGTGCGCTACCGCTGCACCTCTGTCGGCGCTTCGTTCCTCCGCTCGGAAACAGAGCAATACCTTTTTTTAAAAAAAATTTTTTTCTTTTCTTGCTACTGATGTGATGGAAAGCTCAGGAAAAAAAATCCTCTTATTCTAACAAACTTGCAAAAGCTGCTGGACATTTGTATGTATTTTTGTGCCGTGCCTTCCGAGGAGCTGAGCTTCCTGTGACAGATGCAGGATTTTGCATTCTTAGCTTTGCGGGGGAAAAAAAATACATATATCTGCAGTGAAGCAGGTAGCTCTGAAAGCCTTTTTAAAAATTTTTAAATAGAAATAAAAAAAAAATATTGCTCTACTGCAGCAGCTGGCAATTAGTATGGTTAAAGGTAGCGGTTTCCATGTGTTTCCCCGTTATTTATTCTATACTCATTAATGATTCAGAAATACTGTGGCTCTTAGAGGGAATATTTAGTTTAGTCATGGTTATGGAGCTCATTTTCTGTCACGAACAATCAAAATTGGAAAATCCTATTGCAGCGGGTTCAAAACGAGCGCCTGCTCACAAAAGGCACGCTGCAAAGCATAATGTTTCTCCCTTGCAAAGTGGAGTGCAATATTATCTGCGTGCCTGTGTGTGTGCTTTTTGTGTCAGAAGGATCACCAAATTACTTCTGACAATTTTTTTTCTTGAGCATTTTGACACTGGCTAAATATAGAGAGTTGAACAATCCTGCTGTCATGACCAAAAATGCTTTCTGTTTTCTGAAGAAAAGGCTTTAAGACCTCAAAAAATAAAATCATTCTTCAAGGCTTAATGTGCTGTCTGAGCCATTTTGCTTAATCATATATTTCAGCTTGGTAAAGGCCACAGGTTGAGTAATTAACAATAACTTGGTTTCATTTGTCAAAAACAATTTAGCTGTGTAAAATATATTCCACTGCAAGCCAGAAGGCTCCTCAATTCCACATGGAGAGAAAAAAAAAATACCAAACCCCCTGGATTAAGTTTGGATTTTTTTTTCCTAAAGACTAAATTTTTGATCACAGGTTCTGAACACGAAAATGACAGCAGGATCCTGGATGCTTGCTAAATTCTGTCTAGTTCTTGTGTAAAACTTTGTTGACCTGAGGATAATACAGATCATTTAAAATTATTGCCTTTGCTTAAATAAATAGCAGTGGATATATCCTACCTTTCTTTTTACTGACAGTATCATTGTTTTCTTCTCTTTTACTGCCTGTATACCGTTTCAGATCACTTGTAAGTCACTGCATGTGGATTTGAAATCTCTTGTAATGCCCCGAGAAGCATGTAGGCAGCGGGAGGTTTTTTTAGCTACGGTCTGAATCCTCCCATCTCCCATCAGCTGTAGAGGTGCACAGTTGCAGGCCACCACCTTAACTTACCAGGTATTGATATTTTTAAAATACAAAGCAATTTGAGAACAATATTAAACAATTCTCCACGTTAACGGCATGCAGAGGTCTCACTGGAGGGGAGGTTTGCGGGCTGTCAGTAGAAGCAGGCGAGCGGGACAGGGGCTGCCTGCTCTGGCTAGCTGTGACTCAAAGGAGCAGGCGAACCGAAGCCTTTTCTTCACAAAAGCTTAATACTGAAAAAAAAAAAAAAAAAAAGACATCTGTCAGATGTATGCGAGGGGGACTGGCTCGCAGGAGCAGCTTTATTAAACGGCAGGGTCGGTATTGAAATTCAGTTCAGCTGCCTGTGGATGGACCGGGCTGGACTTCCCCGGCTCCTCGCTGCAGGGGAGGAGGCTGCAGCGGTGCGGGTCTCCGAGGGCAGGAGCAAAGCACCACTGCATCGCAGCCTGGCAGCTCCTTCCCAGAAAAGGAGTTTGGGGAGGATGAAAGCACACACCCATCCTTTCCAAAGCAGGTATGAAACCCTAATTCTGCACAGGACAGCACCGCTCTCCCCGTGCTCACTCAGCGTCTCACGCTGCTGGCCACAGCATCACGGCGTGAGGGACAAAAATCCCCAGACCAGCAGCACCTCTTCTGGCTTTGTTAGGGTTTGGATTCAAAGGACTGTGGAAGCCACGCTCTGGCATGTAATGTCATTTCACAGGCTCTGGGCAGGTGCCATATCTGCTCGCAGGCGGTGAGTTTGTCCCCAGGTCCCCAGTCTGTATGGCAGCGCCTGCCCTGCTTCCGTGGGTAGGAAACGAGGTCTTGCGCCACAGCCACGCTGGCTGCGGGCCAGGAGGCAGATTCCTGTCCTTTTGTGTCACACAGCCTTCGCAGGGGAATTCAAAGCCGAGAGTGTCACACAGCTTTTTGATTTCAGTGGTTTGCTGAGCCCGTTGCAAAAAGACACTTTTCAACTTCTGCATTCAGGTCCGTCCTTTCCAGCTCGTCTTTCGTCTTTTGGAGTGCTGAAGACATTGTCTGCACAGCCCCCTCCTGTGCTCTTCCCAGGGCTAGCGCAAACATCCATCCCTCTCCTGCAAATGCTCATCCAGCCCCAGTGCCGCAAGGCGCTGAGAACCCACAGTCCTCGTGACATCGGTGGGAGCTGGAGGTGCTGTGAGAGACGATCAGCACCTTCTCAGATGAAGTCCTTGTTTCCTGCCTGGCCAGCGGCCCCCGAGATCACTGGAATCAGTGTTTGTCTCAGCTCGCTTTGGTGAATATTTCATTGGTCCTATAGTGCACTGAGAGAGAAACAAAACAAACAAAAAACCCAAACACAAACCCAAATATTTTACTTTAGATTAAACTCTTGCTTAATGGTAAGCCCATCTGGAAATCTTTGCCTGAGTGTAAATCTCTGCAAGATCAGCTTATTAGCTTATGCCCAACTTTGCAAACAAACGCCGCACGTGCTCGCCAACAGAAGGGATGAAGGGCTGCTAAACCTATTCTTTTGTTTTCTTATTGAAACGGTTTTCTCATGACCATAATGAAGTGGGAAGGCCGCACACTTGGCAAAGAAGCGGATGTTAAGTTGTGCTGGTGGAAAAAACACATCGAGTAGGCTGAAATAGCACCGGGTCGGCTTGTTGCATTTGGCACCATGCGTATGGAGAGCGGCTGCACACTGAACGGCACACACGTGGCTCTCGGGGAAGAGCAGGGAATCTCCTCCTCGTGGAAAATACTCCAGATGAGATTTAGATACCTTTACTCACCCTTAAATAAACCGGGTTTTATGGCGTGGATATGTGCAGCACATCACCCCCTGGCTCTTGCAGATGGTCCTCCATTGCTTTTGTGCAGAATCTTCTCATCCCTAGGGAGTCCTGGAGAAGGACCACGAGAGAAAAAGGAGGGGGCATACATCAGGGTGGCCTAAGCCAATGGTCTGGAAGAAAGGCAAGATCAATAGTTCATCCAGATCTGACAGAAGAATAACCCACCCAGCCTTTCAGACAGCAATGGGCTCCTTGAACCTGAAGACGAGGTCTCACCCAATGCCAGGCTCCCCTCCTGGTGTAAGAGTTTGCAGCCAGTCAAGGGGCGGCCGATGCAAACACCAGCTGGAGTGGCTTTGGGGGGCAAACTTGGCCCCTACCTCACGTGTCACCTGCTCCATCAACTGCAAAGACGTGCCTCACAGGCCACGTGCTGGCAGCTGGGGCAAAAGAAGGCACCCTCCAGATTAGTTTGCCTCACACATTTTGGGCAATGTCTGGCTTGGCATTAGAGGCGGCGAAGGATGTAACAGGTTAAATTTTATAGAGCCGGGCTATGAATGTAATGCATCTTCTGCAGCTCTTTACGACCTGGTGCCACACTTCATAGCTCTTAACAAGGGCGCTGTATGAGGTATGCGCTCAGCGTGTTGTTCCAGCAAGCAAAGAGCTGTGTTTCACGGTGTGGTACCAAAGCATTTCACAGAGTTCAGAGCCATTTAGTGGCAGGTAAACTCTTTTCAGGGATCATTTCACAGCAGAAACTTGTATCAATATGAAAATGCATTGAGGTAGCGAGGCAAGAGCGAGGTGAGCAGCAGAGAACATTATAACCATCATAAAGACTCTGAATAATCATCGCAAAACTCTGTTTATTTCTCCCTGTATGTGGCACAGGGGATATAAAATGGGATTTACAGCACATAAAGCTGTGAAGAGCTGCCTTGTCCATTTTAGCGGGCTCCTTCAGCCCTGAAGCACCTCTCCAGGACCGCCCCGGTGATGCTCCCTTTGCTTCTCATTCCTGCGTGCATGTGCTAGCAGCGTGCTCCTCGCACAAGGCCCTTAAAATTAAAGATGAGGGGAAAAAAAAAACACCTTACCTTCACTGCCCTGGAAACTGAGCAAAGACTAAGAGTGGGCATTGTGAGCAGCAGCCTGCCTTGCATGAAGTGTCTTCTTTCTCTTCCTCTCCTCTTCCTCTTCTTTCTCTTCCTTCTCCTCCTCCTCCTCCTCTTCCTCCTCCTCCCATGGACACAGCAGCTAAACCCTGTAGTTCACCCCACAGAGCTACAGGGCCAACGCACTCAAGGTTCTGTAGTATTTTCTTCAAGCATCCCTAATGAAATATTGCCATCTCCTAGAGCTGATTTGCCAGGTTTGCCTGTATTCTCCCTCCCTGCCGCTTGGCCACAGGAGCGCACCATGACCTGGGCACAAAGCTCTCCGGGACAGCAGGATTTTTCTCAAGGCTTCATCTCAATCAGGAGCTCTCCATCAGGTCGTTCGGTGCAGCTACAACACCAAAACCGTGACACGGTTAGCTGCAGGTGATACGATGGACACCCAAACCCTCTGACAGGAGGAAGGACCACCAGCTCCTCCCATCCCCTTTGCTCTGAGGGACATGCTGTACATCATGGTCCTTGGCCAGACGAAGACGGGGCTGGTGGTACAACCGTTGTCCTTTTTCTCTGCCATAGGAAAGAGGGGAAGCCTGGGATGTGGGTGGTCATGCTGCTTTGGAGGAACTACTTCAAATGAGACTTGCAACAGCTGGAGCCCAATATTAGAAGATGAGCCTCTGCAAGACACTTTCCCACCCTTCTTGGGGAAGCCAGTGTTTGCCCTGGGCTGACAGGGGCTTTATGCCCTGCTCCCTTAATAAAAGCATCCATATATAGTGATGGGTGCGGCACAGCATCGGTACCAAACAGGGTCACACTTGGACATAAAACATTTTCGAATGGAAGTGATTTCTCAGTTCCCCTTGTCTCCCTGAATCTACAGGGCTGGGAAGAAACGATGAAAATAAACTAAAGAAATAGTTATTTATGTCCCTATAAATTGTTTTCATTGAAGTCTTTCTCCAGTGGGAAAAAAATTGCTTTGAGAAAAATGGGTCTTCTTTTTTTTTTTTTTTCACATGGGTGTGGGGTTGAGCAGAAACGTTTTAAGATGCAAAAGGTGGTTTTCTGACTCTGTTTTTTTTGACAGATAAGAGAAAATGACTTGTCCTGTACGGCTGGAAAAGTTTTAGTTTTACTTCAGGAAAAAGCCAAAATACTTTTTGATCTCTCTGGTGTGGGTTTGATGGGAGGCACTCTGTTAGTTTGCTTGGAGAGAGGGAAAAACCCTCCTGGCTTGTTTCATTTCAATTTTTTCCTGGAAAACAGACACAACATTTTGCTTTAACCTCTTGTAAAAAATATACTTGTGGCACCGGTCTGCAGCTGTGAGGGCATATGGAGTGGGAGAAGAGCTGCTGAATAACATGATAGTGTTTTCACAGCCACTTCTCCAAACCAGGACCTCACTTTCAATCGTGCCCTGAAACCTTCTGTCTCCTCCTCGCCCCTCTTCACCTCTGCCTCCGTGTTCACCCCTGCCAGGCAGAACCCAAGTCCAGACCTGGTTTCACTGGCGCATGGTGGCGTATAGTTAATACAGATGTCATTTGAAATCGGATGTTGTGTGAGACTTGCTGCAGCAAGTCAGATAAAAGTTGCATATCCCCTTATTCCCAGAAATAGGCATAAAGAGACCCTTTCTCATTCTATACCTTCCCAAGAAAGCTTCAGAATAGAGGGACTTGCTGATTTTTTTTGCATGACACACCAACGGGTTTAACCTAAGTAAATTTGTCTAATCCTATGAGCATCGGGGGGCGGGGAGGGAGCTGGGAGATGAAAGAACACCCGACCAGGATCTGATTGGGACTTGCAATAAATTACTTGTGCAGGAAGCCAGGCATCTTCCAGGGAGCCTGTGTGGACCTGGCAGCTCCTTCTTTCTGTTGAACCCACGCCGGTAATATCAGCTCCTAAAGATTTTAAATAACAAACGAAACATGTTGTAAGTAAGTTACGTGAATGCTGCTGCTGCTTTCTGATAGTTTTCCTGGATTAGCGGTGGCAGGAAGGAGCAGCGAGTGTTGGAACGGGAACATCTGCATCACTGGCTGCCATCGGCGGGATGGGGAACATGGACCGCAAACAAAGAGTGGCTCCTTTCTGGAATTCCCCATCTAAATTAAATGCTGCTCCTGTAAGGAAAGCATACAGGTTATTTGAGTTATTGTGTGTTATTGGACATATGCAATGCCAGAAAAAACAGCAATATAGCCATTTGCTGTTCCCAAATCTAACCTGAACAGCTCTGCTCTCCATGTCAAGATTTATTTGCATGGCATGTATGGTCCTGTCTTTTGGCACAAACCTCATTTCCCTCCACGCTCCGTCTGCCTTTGTTCAATCCTCCTTTTCCAACAAGGATTTAGGGGGGATTAGCAGCACCCCAACCTCACTGCCCCCCTCGCCATCGGGACCGGCAGCTCCTGCCTCCAGATGGGCAAAGCCAGCCCCGGTCCTCACGATGTGCACCAAGTGCCAAATCCGGCCCTCTTCTCCCCACCCCAAGGAATTCGGTATCGCCATTGCAGAGCGGGGTTCCCCCTCAGCCCAGCACCAGGCAAGCCAGATCCTCATGGATGGGCAGGCCAGTAATTTGGATAAAATGTGAATGAAACAATGTAAGAGGAAAATGTAAGTACAAATTGTAAAGGCTGCACACAAACAATGCTTCCTGCTATTAATTCAAAGGCATCAATAGCTGAGTGCTTTCAGGGCACAGTATCTATTCTGTTTTCCATTTATATGCTAGAATTGTGGTAGATGTCAGGAGAATTTAATACACATGATGTAGGCATATGAATAAGCTGGATCCTTTTCTGGGAACAAGTATTCATAAGTCTCCATGTGGTTCCACATCTACAAAGACATGGGTATTTATTTCATGAGATCTGGACTCCATTTCAGGCAAGAAAAATCCCACTGAAGCCAATGGGGAATCTTTCTGTTCACGTCAATGGATCTCAGAGCCCCAATTCAGGAATGCACTTAAAACACATGCTTAACTTTAAAGCCAGGCTTAAGTCTCACTGAAGTCCATTAGATGTAAGCGTATGCTTTTGCTGAAAGATGAGGAATTTAAACAAGCATTTATGTGCTTACCTGAATCAAAGCTTGGCTCGCGCTCACAGCAGAGCGAAGCTGAGGCTCATAAAAGAAATACTACAGAAATAGCACACATCTGAAGTTTCACAGGTCCAGGTTGTCGGTCCGCGTTACCCATCCAGCTTGGGGGAGAAAGGCTCTTTTTGCAGTCGAAGGCAAGGTGCCACACGCGTTTGCGTCTGCTCCGATTTCCCAGGATGGTCTGGATAAACACCACCAACTCGCACGGCCAGCAGTGAGCTGCCGGTGCGTGACCCCGTGCACTTGCCAGCAGCCCAGCCATTTTTTGGGTTGGCTGCCCTACCCTGCCCTGTTCTTCCCCTCTCCACCCTCCCGTGGGTGAGTGTCACTCGGTGGATGATTTTCAGCACTCCCGCTGCATCCCCCAGCTGCCCTTCTCTTGCCATTGGGGTTTGTCCGTGCTTTTTTTATCAGAAAAAGGCAATTCATCCAAATGGGTATGCTCCCCTCCAAAATGATCGTTTTTGGGGGGAGGAAAAAGGCCCTGCTGACCCACAGTTGAGCAGGGGCTTCCAGCCCGCCGGGGGCTCGTGCCTCCCCACCTCATGGCCGGGCACAGACCCCCCCCCAGCTGTGCCAGTGCCACCCCACCACTTTGGGGAGAAAGACACCTCCATCTTTCCCTGACAAGCACTGAGGTATCCTGCGTTCACTCCTTGTTGGTGCGAAAGTACCAGTTCTTCCTCAAAATCCTTCCTGCGAAGCAGCCTGGCTTTGCCCAGGGGCTGGAAGAAGCCCCAGCAGGTGCCGCAGCTCCCCCAGGGCAACAGTCTGGATCAAGTTATTGCCCCCCATGCACACGATATAATTTTGAGTCAGCAAACGCAAGTCCTACAGGAGCCTGATGGCTTTGCATCCCTCCTTGGGTACAAGCTGCTGCCAGCCAGGTTGCAGAGAAAGGGGTGTGTTATCACTAGCAAATAACATCAGCAAGTCAAAAAATGAGTCGCCAGCTCAGGCAGGGAGAGGAGGGGATTCCCTGAGCTGGCTGTGTGATGGGAAAGATGGGCTGGGAGAGCAAAGGAGTGGGAAATCCTCCGGAGAGATGGACATCACCTTGGCCACTTCCGCCATGTATTTATTTTCCCTCTCTCAAGCCCTCACTCTGGCTTTTAGCAACCCTCAGCTGAATGAGTGACCTGCTCTGGGCTCCAAGATTCAACATCTGCAGTGATTAATTTCCTCAGGATTAAGTTCCTCTGGTTTAAAACAACAGATAATGGCTAATAAGGGGAAACATCCCTATCATAAACACTGCTTTGGCATTTACCATTTGAAATAATTTATATTCTCTGGTCTAGTGGGTTTGTATCACCAGACTTAATGACTGTTTCTGTTTAATTTTCAGATGCTTAATTGCAGTAGAACACTTCAACACCATTAAATTAAAACAAGCTACCAGCTTTTCCTTGCCTATGCTGCTGGCCCGGCTCCAAGTGACATTTAAAGCGATCTCAGATGTTTTATTCCTGCCACACAGGCTGCTCGCTTACAAACAAAAAGTGTGTGTGCGCGCGCATCGGGCCATGGGGGGGTGCATAAAGCCACCAACATGGGAGCATTAAAAACAACTTCCAGGCAGAAGAGAATTGGGATGAGGCTCAGTAGCCACAACGCGTTTTCCCTTCTCCAGAACATATCTGCAGTACCTGGCCGTGCCGATGGCCAAGATGCCACCGGGCAAAGGGTTTGGGGCAGAGAAGGACACCAAAATGGGAGCAGACCCCGGAGACAAGCCGTCAGCCCCCAGCCTTGGCAGGCCTCCCTCTTTGGCCCAGCATGAGCTCTGCCGGGGCTTTCGCTGGAAGAGATCCTGTTAAGGGGCTTTATCTCGGGCAATTTCACATCTTTGAGCAAATTTTCCAATGTGGAAGTACTTTGGGTTTCAGGTACCTATTAAAAAGGAGTAAGAGGAAATGGAGTTCCTCTATAAGTTAATATTCTTTGGTAATGGATGTTTAGAGTTAGTATGTGTCTTTACAACATCATTCATAGGGGTATTGTTTGCTTCTGACAGTTTTTCTTTTAAGATTAATGTGCTTATGAAAACCTTGTGCACTGCTCTATGAGGCAAGCTTGAAATCCATCAGCAATACCATCGCCATGACACAATGCTGGGAGAGCAAAGCAAATGACAAACAGAATCTGGTTTTTCAGAGACCAGTGTGTGTTGAAGAGAAATGATCTGAGGCAAAATTTGGCCTCTCTCCAGCCACCCTTCCTGTTCTGCTGTTGGCACTACCAGAGAAGAGGGAGAGAGTAAAAATACATGCGAGGGAGTGAAAGAAAACAAAATTAATTGGGGGGAAAAAATAACTCAAACCTGCTAGGGTTTGGTCTCTTTTTAGCAAACAAGCATATGGAAAATTCATATAAAGTTTAAAGACTATTTCAGCCAAACATGCTTGTTATACATATAAATAATTTCATCAGAGATCAGCGGAAACAATGCAATTAGAGGCAAGTTGCATTTAGCATGTTGGGATTGCATCCAGTTGACGTGCATCCTTGTGAAAATTCAAACATCATGGACCAGACCCTGAGCTACTCTCAACTGCCAAAGCTGTTCTGATTTTTCTTTTTTTTCTTTTTTTTTTTTTGTCTTTTTTTTTTTTGTCATGGGTTTTTTACTGTTTGCTCACCCAACCCTGATTAGACAAGACAAGGGTCTGGCCTCCCTGCTGCAGGAGACGAAGCAGCACGCAGCACGAACACGCTGGGTTAAGCGTTACACGCTGCAGTTGGGCACAGGGGAGGCGAGAGCCTCGCAGGAGGTATGGAACCATCGCTGGTAGGTGATGGTGGCTGCCCTCGGAGGGAGCTGCAGAAGGAGAGGGTGTTGATGCACTGCTCTGGGTGGCCAAGTCCTTCCCACAGCCCCCCCAGACCATTCAGAGGTTTTGCAGAAAACTGGGTGAAAGTGGTGTCGTTTGGAGGGAAAAAAAAAAAAAAAAAGAAAGTTAAATGTTACGCTTACTTGGGCTGAGGTGGCCTTGTATTCACACCTGTGTCCTGGTCATCTGTAGGAAGGAGAACTCTGTCCATGTCCCAGGCAATCTGGGGGCAATGTGAAGGCAGCACCCTCAAGGCTGGGAGAGACCTAAAAAGCCTTCAAACAACATTTGTGCTGGGTTACCTGATCCCAGCGCCAGGGTGAATGCAAGAACAGCCTGGGTTCAGCCTCTCGCGCTCCTGTTTCGATCATTATCTCAAGAGGAGACACAATGCCCTATTTTTCTTTCTATTACAGCTATCTGAAGAATAATACTTAGAATTAATTTCATTTTCCCGGATTCTTTAGCACAGCAACAAGAAAACACAGGAGGCACAGACCTAGTCCTGTGCAGCTTCTCATGATGAATCTGCTTTCCTGATGAAAATTTGTGACACTATATTTAATAAAGCCTCTAGTAAACCTGAAAGTGATTCATTTTCCTCAGAAAGACCGACAGCTGAGATCACCTGGGATCGCTTTCCCATCTCCTCTAGGAGCCTGAGCAGCTCTTTCAGGTTTCTGAGGGAAGGATACCAGTAAGGGCAGGTTGTCTATCCCTCCCTCCGTCTTTTTGACCCCTGTTGTTTGGTGCCCACCCACAAGTTTTGCCATCCTCTGGCAAACATCAACAGCAGTCTCAAAAATACTAGTTTTCTATGAGAGAGATGCAGGGGCTGGGGGAGACCCTCGGCTGTGGCCCCACTCCAAGGAAGGGGCTCCCCTGAGCAGCCACGAGGACATGGGAAAAGCCCCCAGAACTGCTTCTTATTACTCTGTCTATAGTAATTTTCATCAGACCAGGTTCAGACAGCCTCCTCGCTGTGGGTGCAATCCACAGCCCGACCAAGGAGGCTCCATGCCAAAGAGCTTGCCTGGATCAGCAAAAGAGAGAAGATGAGCAGAGAACCAGAAGCCCAGGAAGGGTGAGCAAGTCCCCCAGGATCATTTATTAGAAGGGAGAAAAAAAAAAAAAAAAAAAAGAAAAGAGAGAGAGAGAAAACAGGGAAAACTCCCTTTCCGCCAGCCCATTTTGTTTCTCCATGGTCAGCTGCTACTGCCTTGCACAGCACCAACACCATTGTCTCTTATTTAGGACACGAGTCCCCAGATACAATTTGATGAAGCCCATTTGCCTGGACTGCTTTCCAGGGTGGATCACTTGCAGGAGGCCTCTGGTTTCTGCTCTTCATCAACTGCTCCGTCACTTCTCGCTGTCACCATCGTAATGTCTAGGATGGATGTTTGCAAAGCTGGACTGGCGCAGGCAGAGGGAGCACGAGGAGACGAGAGCCATCACATCCCCACCTCCAGCTTCTGCCAAAAAGAAATAGCAAGCAAATGCCAATTTGGTAGGAAAGGGTCTCCTGAAGGGGATCTCTTTCACCTCTTTGTGACTTCTTCCACAAATACATCGTCCTTCAACACCTTTTTGTTGACAAAATCTCTGTCAATATAGCCTGAACTTCAAACTTGATACCATCTCCATATCAAGAGGAACCGGTTGCACCAGAAGTGCTGTTTTAAGAGATGTCTGTCTGGAAACCCAGCCTCCTGCCCCCAGCCCTGACAGTGGGGCTTGGCATGTCTTTTGATTTGTGGAAGGGCACTTCTCAACTGCACGCATGTGCAAATTCAACCAGCCTGGGTGCAGGGTGGTCACGGTTCTCAGAAGTGGTAGGTGATGTCGAGTTGCTCCGTGAGGCTATTTCTGACATGAGATGCCTTTAAACTACCCTGTTTCTTCGATACAGCAGAGCACAGAGAATAAGCCCACGGTTTTGAAGCTCCTATTGCCATGGAGGTGCTCTGCATGGCCCCAGGACAGATGCTCAACCTGCCAACAGCACCTGCAGCCTTCCTTTCAAAAAGCAGAAGCCAGCAACAAGTTCAAATGCATCCTTGAAGAGGAAGAGGGAACAGAAAACTTATCCAGGGAAGAGTAGCCTTCAGTACACCAAACACGTTGCAATACACTAAAAAACAGGCTCTGACATGCTGCTTGAGACTATTCTGGAATAAAAATACCTGCACGCTGTGGCATCTTCATTCGTTGGACAGATCTGGGTAGTTTTAAGGGAGTAACAACCCTGACTGTACCTATAGGAGCTTGGGAAAGCCACGGCTGAAAACAGCTATGTGCTAAACATCTGAAGCCTTGCACTGACCTCAGCATACACCAGGGCCACATACGCATGAAGAAGGGCTTTTGCCCAGCAGAGCATGTCTCTTTGCTGGATCCCAGCCTATTTAGTCCAGTGGTATAGGGGAAACCTTGCCAACCACTTACTGACAAGGTGAAACAGCCATAACCCGGTGCCCAGAGCCAAGAAGGAATTTTACGAACTGTCAGACCCCAGGTTTCCCATCAAGATTTGCCCAGGAAGCATCTCCAAGGAGCCACAGGTGGTGTAAGAGGGACTTGCTCCCATCCTGCCTGCGTCTTGTCACAGGTCATCACAGCCAGAACACAGACCGGAGGCAGCCACATATCAAGGGAATCAGCTCACAGTGGCCAAACACCACAGCAAGCCCTTGAGGGACAGGAGCAATGCCAAGGGAGAAGCCCACACGAGCAGAAAAAAAAAATTCTGTTCATTTCTTTAAGCCCTTACTCACTCAAAAAGTTGCTGAAAAAAAAAGTACATATATTCACATTAAAGCTTTTTTCTTTTTGGCAATGTTACTGGATTTAAGGGGAAATGAAAAAGCAGAGATGAAGGAGGCACCTTTATCTTATCAGCCATCTTTTTTAGAAATGCAAAGGTCTGAAAATTGAAAAGGGAGATAAAGTTCAGCA
>NW_009648550.1:938588-947222 GCF_000708025.1 Charadrius vociferus | reverse complement strand
TGGCAAAAATTACAAACATTCATGGATTGTCAGCTCTACCCCTCAAGTGCATTTTCAGCAAAGCTTTACATTTTTAAAATAAGGGGAGAAAAGTAATTTTTCCTCAAAAAAAAAATTTCTCAGGTGAAAAAAGCATGGGGCTGGGTTTGAGGTCAGGTTTTTTTGGCTCGTTTGTTTGGGGGAAAGTCTTTGGGATGGTTACCAGCTCTGTGAGCCAGGTTGTCTCTCTACACTTACCTCCAGAGCAGGTCAGGGCACGCCGAGCAGGTTGGCAGAATCGACCGGAAAGTCTTCTGAACTGAAACAGCCGAAAAGTTTTTTAAAAGGAAAAAAAAGGAAAAAAAAAAAAAAAAAAAAAAAAAAAAGGAAAAAAAAATCGAAGTGGGTTGACAGCCTGGCCCGCAGCCGGCAGAGCCCGGGGCTGTGCTGGCTCCGGCTCCCTCTAGTGCCGCTCCCGAGAGATGCCGGGCGGGCCCTGGGTACCAGGGGATGCTCTTATCCAGCATCTCGGAGCAGGAAAACTTTCTTCGGGGGGACCATAACCAGAGCTCGTCCCAAGATGCGTGCAGACCCGATTGCTATTCCCTGCTGGTAACGTGCTCCATTCCTCAAAACTCCGTTTCATTGACTCATTTGCAACCCAGTACAAGAAGGTCACTTGGACTACACCTGCAGGGCAGCCAGTGTCTTCTCCAGCTCCTCCTGGTCACCCCGAAAAGCAATGCGTGGCATGGCTCTTGTCCAGCACATAATCCCTGCCATGATCTTTCTGTGGCAATTCCAAGGAAGTGTTAAAAGCCATAGGAAATGAGAGGTCCAAGCCCCAGTTTACGCACCTTATTATATACCTGTGTACTTGCCAACACACACAGAAGTGCTACATATCAAATATTTGCCCTGAGAACCTGATTCGGTTCATGTGCAAGGAGGAACTAAAAGAAATCAGCGGGGCTCACATGTGCAGTCAATATGAACCGCAATCAATGCCCGCACCAAAATGAACACAACTCTGCTGATTTACTTCTCCGAGACTCAAACCCAGCACCCAGCGGAAGCAAACCAGGCTGCTTTGCCCTGCTCCACGTGGCAGCCTCTTCAGTCCTGTCAATATCCCCTCCAAGGAAGAATTTTACAGCCACCAAGACCATCGTTTTGAAGCAAGGGATGGTGTGAGGTACTAAAGCATGAGCCCTCCAGGCCACGGGCAGAGCATTTGGCCAGCAAGTCAGAGACCACCCCAGACCCTAAATCTCCCTCCCAGCGAGAAGCAGCCTCAGCCCACTGCTCCCTGGCTGATGCTCACACATCAGGGGCTGCCCAAAGCCCAGAGCTCCTGGAACATGTGGAACTGCCTTGTTACGGGACCAATCTCCCTACACAGCGTCATCCTTACCCTGTCCCTGCACACACCCCGTATAACACAGCTCTCCAGGATGGGAGCCGGCCACAGGTTTAAGCAAGGGATGCCACACTGAAAGGGAGAGGTTGCTGTCGTGCTGTCATGAGCCTCCACCACCTGAGCACTCCTGATCTCTCCAGCTAAGCTTGGGTGGCATCTGCGCACACCTGAACAGAAAAGCTCGTGGGCAGAAGATGACACCAAGATGAGAAACTATGGGCATCAAGAGAGATCCTCATGTCATGGAGGGGAGCTGAGATAAACAAAACTGTGTGTGACAAGTGGGGAAAAAAAAAACACAGAAGGGCAGTGAGGTCTCTCCGGACCATGGGGTGGGTAAGTTGGGTGCCCCCGTGGGACCTGGGCCCAGCAAGGATGCTTCACCCGCCGACGATGCTGCAGCAGCACTGTGCAGCTTCACGGTGTGCCGGGAGATGGCAATCTTCATCTTCCCTCTCCCTCCTCCCGGGAAGGGAGCTGCAGGCCTGCTACTGAAACACGCAGGGAATAAAGCTATTAAACTCAACAGCCTCGCAGATAAGTCCTGTGCAGGGAAACACCTCTTAAACATTTTTAAATGAATGGGGATTTATTTTTGTATTTAAAGCAATAACGTGTATTTGCCCTGCAGCACATTATCTCCCTCTATATTCTCGAATAAACTACAGAAAATTAGAGTGTCTCTGTTATCTGTTTGCTATCTGCGGTAGGATTAGAGGCGTCATGAACTAAGCTTTGAATCAACAATGTTTTATTGGTTCATGTCACTAAAGGCTGGTTACGACCAAGCTAAATAAGACATCAAGCCTTCCTCCCTCCCTCCCTCCTGCAGGCAGCCTGGGCTGAAGCACTGTGGATGCTCACACGGGTAGCCACAGTTCCTCTTTTTGGGGAGGGAAGATGAGAAAGGGGATTGGCATTGAGATTTCCAGGATTCCCTCCCTTCCGCAGGGGCCAAAAGAGTGGATGGTGCTTCCCCTCCTGGGGAAGGAGAAGGGGATGGCCATGACATGCTTGCAACTGCCATGGCCAGGCTGAAAAAGCTTTCGTTTAATCACTGCTTCTCTATCATGTTTCTGGAAATAGACTTAAATACAAAAAGAAAAAAAACCAAAAAACCAACCTGGGAACCTGCACCCCACGTTTCAGAGGTCCCCCATCACACTGGGTCCCTCTCACCTCTGGAAGTTAGAGGAGAAGGATACGTTCCAGACACAACCACTCTGCAAGTAAACACCGGAACCACAGCAAAATGAGGGCAAAGAGATGGGGTTTGTGACCTCTGGAGATCTCTCTGACCGTTTGCAATGATCAGGACCAGCATGAGTGGGTCTGCCAAAGCCCAGGGCCACGTGGCAAGCCAGTCTCCTCACCCTGCTCAATTCAGAGCAAGCTTTGGTCATTTTTTAAAAAGATGGTGAAAGGGTCATTCACCCCTGGGGAGGCGCCAGCCCTGACCTACCTTCAGCAACCACAACTGGTAGGCAGGCTCCTTTTCTCTACGTAACCAACTCATGTTTGGTTTTAAATTACTATTTCTAACCACCCAGAAACAGGGAGATGGCCCAAAATGGGCAGCTAGGCCCGAGGCCAGGATGAATATCTCTGGCAGCAGTGATGCTGCACAGACCTCATGGTCCAGGAGCAGGGAAGTGATAAAGGAGCCTGTTTGTTTTATTCAGCCACGTTTGGGCAGCAGGGAGGCTTGGTTGTGCACCCCTTGCTCCGCTCTCCTGAGTTTCCCAGAAGAAAAGAAATGTGAAGATTTGATTTAACCATTTTCACCTCCAGCCATCAAGTTGACTTCTCTTCCAGAAAGAGAAATGGGCAAAAAGCCTTTTAATAGGGAGAACAAAATGGCAAGTAAGTCAACTGCCATAGATTTTTCCAGAATTATGAAGCAAAAGCACAAGTTTTTCAAAAAGGAAACAACATTTCTACAAGGGAGCCCCAGATTTCCCCTCCCAGCAGCCCCGCCGGCTGATGCCAATTCCTGTGATGCTCTAAAAGAGATCAGATTTATAGCTCCAACAGACACAGCCCACCTCTGCACTCACAGGAGAAAACCTGGTGATGCGTTGGGCACCATTTTCACTTTTCAGTTCCATTTTTCCTGGTGGCTCCCAGAGCTGATGGCTGCAAGACCTTTGGGAAAGGAAAACAAACAGATCACAACAAAAAGAAGGGGAAGAGGAAAAAGAAGAGTGAGGAAGGAGACGTGCCCGACTACCGCAGTAACCTGGCAGAGCTGCCATAATTTTGGTCCTGATTCCAGCTGGAGGTGCCATTCCTCCCTCCTGTGCCACGCTGGTCCCATTTTCAGGTCCAAAGAAGACCACTGATTCTTCAGTCACAACACAACACCCACCTCGGTGAGACCCCTAGCTTTCCCCTCTCTGTCCCCATACCCAGCCAGAGCAGCCCCTCACTTTTCCCACGTTCAAGCCCCGGGAGCAGTTCGGTAACCCATTGCCTCGAAGGCAGAGTATTTCCCTCTCAGCAAAATGAGACTTAAGGTGATTGCAAATATAAGTTATATCTTCCTTACCTGCCTGGCAAGGAGAAAGGGGACATTTATTCCCAAAAATCTGGTCCCAAACATGTTGGTGTGATTCTCCTTTCCTCCTTCCTACTCATTTTATTTTTTTTTTTTAATTGTATAAATGCTGTTCCATCACCCCATAAGCCACCTGGAGAACAAAGTCAATTGAGGGGTCACAATCACACGCAAGAACCACAGTGTTAGTGTCTGGGTGTTTGTGCTCGGTGTGTCACACTAGATAGACTAGTGAGTTTTACTTCGCATTAAATAACCTTTGGTTCTGTGCATATAAGAAATGCAGTCGGGCTGTTCCCTCAATAAGATGTTCTTACTTAGTTTTTCTATTACCGTTATCAGAGAGGATCAAAACAGACAGATGCATTTACTGTTTTCCATCAAAAGATAATAAAAAGAAACAGTTTATAAAATCAGATTATATGAAAAATTGCCTAATGATTATAATTTCTAAACCCATTGCTGAATAATGATGTATTCAAGAGTTGTCATCGAATGATGAAAGAAACCTAATATGAAAGATTTTCTCTATGAAGAATGACTACAGATGAATTGCACAGAGATACAATCCTCTGATAAAGGACAATAAGAGCCTCTAGAACACTTAATAATAGACTACTCAGGATGAATTGAGTATTGCAATAAAAGCCCATAAATTAAAAAGTTTCAAAATGATTTCTGATAAAAGACATGCCAAGGTGAAATAAAAAAAAATCCTTGAAATCAACAGATATATTGGCTACAGCACATTAGGTAATAGAAAATGCACTCTATAAACTCAAAATAATTGATTTTAAAGAGAATGCTATCACACCTTATAGACAGCAAGCTTTTCCCTGGAAAATCTTTTATGTAAGTCAAATCAGGGTAAGGGTGTACGTGTGCTGGCTGCCTGGGGGGGGTCAGCTGCTCCTGTGGGTGGGAGTGGATGCATTTCTGCTGTGCTGCTGAGCCCCAAACTCAGCTGGGAGCTCTGGGTCCCTGCAGGGAAGAGCCTAAGGGTGAAGGTTAGATCTGCAAGCAAGGAGAAAAAAAATCAGGGTTTAAGCATCAGACTGTCCCTTCTCAACCCCGGGCCCCCAACACCGCTCTAACCTACCCTCAAGTCACTGAAACCCATTAGGCTTGGTTAGCTTTCAATATTAAAGAGCTTCCCCGCTCCCTAAATCTTTCCAGGACCATCTCGGGCATCAGCTGGGCATGGCAGGGCTCCCTCAGCAGCACCAGGGTGCTCCCAGGCCACGGTGTGCCTCAGCACCGGGGAAAAACCGAACACAGGGGCATCCGTGACCCCTGCCTGGTGATAGACCCTCCTGGCTGTGACAGCCACGGAAAGGCCAGTGCCGGGCAAGGAGGCAGAGCTGGGACCCCACGCTCTTCGGTCTTGGAGGCAAAAAAACCTAAATTATAGGACTGAAGATTTACCCTTCCTTTGGGCATCTCCTGCCCGGCTGATGGGCTGACCCCAGCACGGCAGATCTGGATGCACCCAGCAGCAACCTGGCTGGTGAGGCATGCTCAGAGCCGATCAGTGGGCCTGCTAGGAAGAAGGTAGAAAATGTTTTTACGATGTTAGACGTGGTCTGTAATGCAGATGGCTGTACTTAAAATAGCCCTGCTCACTTGCCATTGCACAGGGAACAAGGATGATTTATTATAAGCTGTGCCAGCATATATTATTCATGTTGGAAGCAAGGAAAGGTCTTTGATATGTATCTGAAAAAGCTTCAAATCCATAAAAGAGATAAACTTGTATGAATAGTGTCATCCAGAGTACAGATGAAACTCTCAGACACATCTTCATATCACATAATGTAGTGTAGGACTACTATACTTATACAATCTGTGCATTAATTTCACTTAGAAGAGAAATTCATTACCATATCTCTACAGAGGGAGAGCTGACCCAGCCATGGCTTTCCAGGCTCATTATTAAGCCTTTGTTTGCTTTTGATGCACACCACAGCACCATGTTGGCATGCACTCCCTGGTAGCCTCGCTTACTGCAAAATTCCCTGTCAAACACACCATTTTTGGCTCAAAACGACATCAGTCCGCCCCCAAACCCCACGTCATTTAGGCAGCAAGTGAGGGAATGACAGGATCTGTCAAGGATCCCCTCTCTCCAGACTGAGTCGTTACATCCCCACAGGTCTCCTGCCAGCACTGGGATTAGTCTGTGACTAATTACGGCTTTATTTCCTTTAATAAAGAGACACCCAAGTGTTCGGCACAATTGTGGCAGAAAACAATAATCATAAAGTCTCCCACTAAATGTCTGCAATTAGAGCATTCACTATTAATCGCGCTAATTAACCTCGCACACAGAGCAGCTGGTGGAGCGGGTGCAGGGAGAAGCGGCTCCGGGGAGTTTTCCCGGCCGGCGGCAGCACAGCACACCGGGACCGGCGGCATCAAGGAGCAAAGCTCCCTGAACCATCCCGCTGCCACACAGGACCCTCCCAGCCCACACAGAGCAGTGGCAGCGCCTTCCCCACATCCCATAAATATAAAGTTGGGGAGGTGGGGGAGGTGGATTTTGATGATTATCGTGGCCAGGTGATTTTGCTGTCACTGGTCGTGCGGGGAAAACTATCATCTGCCTATGACCGTTTGCTTAAAAGTACTTATTTGTGGAAACAGGCCTGCGATACCTGAAAACAGGCTGGAATCCTTACGGAAACTGAGTGCCAAAGAAAGCGGGGCAGGGCAGCGCAGCTCCATCCAGCACACCCCCCTGTCAGACACCCTACAGCTTCAGCTCTCCTTTACTAGCTTTGCTGTTGTTTTAATTTTGGTTTGCTTGGGGTTGTTTTTTTTAGTTTCTTTCAAATTATTTATATTTTTAACTTACTGAACTCCAGGAAAATCCTTTAACTTTCCCATAGGCTCTCCAATTCTCACAGCTCATTCCCAGAGTATACAACACAATAAAAAGAAGACAAACGAAAATCAGGGAGACCAAAAGCCTGAGCATCTCTCTCAGCAAAGCAGCCATTGTGCTTCGAGCGAGAGCACAGTCCTGTTTCATCTGGCAGCCAGGGTCTGAATTAGAGCAGAAGGAAACGTTTTCTAATTTTTCCTGTCTCCAGAAGACAGGAAAAGACGACAGGTGATTTTATGTCACCTCGTTATTGCTCCTGCACAAAACTGCTACCAAAACCCACCACACCGAGTTGTGAAGAACACAGAAAACCACAGAAAGTGAACAAGAAAACCCATAACACTTTCATCCCAAACTTTCTGCCCTTACTTGCACTACCAGCTTTAATTCACTCACAGCACACAGCCACAGGATTTTCTCCAGCCGAAAGCTTTTAATCCAGGGGTGTGTGAGACACAGACACCCTCACACTCCCCAGCCCATGGGGAAAGGCACTCTGCAAATAGTGCTGGGCACAGATTTCAGCTTTCCAGCCTGCACCGACTCCACCACGTCCCTCCCGAGCCCCTGGCGGGCAGAGGGGCTGTCCTGGCTCTCCAGCTTCGGACCGATCTCGAAGCCATTTCTGGGAGAGGTTCAGTCCCTTTCTGCATGGCTTTGTCAGCCAGAATATTCATATTTTCCCATCTGTGCCCTATTTTAAAGCCCTTTCTCTCCCTTCCTTCCTTTTTGACAGCAAATGTGATGCTTTTGTTCCCATTCTTTCTCTGGCCCTGATCCTGTGGAAAAAAAAAAAAATGCCACAGCATCTGAAGTGGCTGCACAGTGGGTAAAATCCTGGCTCCCTTGAAACCGAGAGTAAAACACCCATTCATTCCCCTCCGCTGTGGCGCTCACCCCGTGACTTCAATGGGACAAACTCACAGGGCATAAAGTTGTTTGTTGTCTCTTAAATGGCTCCATTGTCTATTGTTGGGGCTCTTTCCTGAGCTCTAAATCTTCCTTTAGCTCTGCTCTCCGCCTGTCCCAGGGCCCTGAGAGGAGAGACACCCTCCAAACACAGCAAGTGCCTTCACAGGGTCCTGGTGATGCTCTGAGCAAGAAGATATTTATTTTCCTAAATACATTTTCTGCCCTGTCTGTAAGGGCCATATAAAGGTCTCCCTCCCGTTATTAATGGTTCTGTGTTGCAGCAATAATGTGTAACTTCATTTTTTTTCCCCCAGGAAGAATAAGGAGCCTATTTTGGCAGCAGGCTTGGTGATTCCTTATGAGCCCCCCCCCCCAAACCTGCAAACCAAGGCAGGCTGGCAGGGCTTTGCTCTTCTCTTCAGGCCCCAAAACAGGCAGAGCTGAGCTTTACAGTGCCAAATCCTTGTGACTGGAAGGGACTAAAGAGAAAGAGCTTTTTCTAAGAATACATGTAGTTGAATACATTAGGCATGGTTCCTCTCCAGAGCCTCGTGCCTGCCGAAATCAGAGCTAAAAGGTCCCCGTCCTTCAGAAATCAGCTTGCTTTCAAGAATGTGGCGCTCATGGTTACTGCAAGAAGGGGGAAAGAAAAATATCTCGAGTCGGTTGGGATGATCCCAGCAGGCTTTTCTGGGAAGTGCCTCCGATTCACTTGGAGGTACTCGGGAATCTGGTAGAGCTGTTGTGAGTGGAGCTGCAGGGGAGCGCATCCCGCATCCAGCACCGCACGCTCTGTCCCTCCGCTGAATGACATTTGGCTGTGCTCAGAAGGTATTCGGAGAGGATTCGGGATGGGGGTGGGGGGGGAAGAAAGGGGGTTGG
>NW_009648550.1:934743-938521 GCF_000708025.1 Charadrius vociferus | reverse complement strand
TCCGCTTTGTTTCCGCGCTCCCGAGGAGCCTCCCCCGTCCCGACCTCCCGTCTCTTTTCTCGGTGGTCCCTTTGGCTTCGCTGCACCCGCGCTGAAAAATCCCGGGGTCCCACCGCTGTCCTTTACCTGCGTCCGGGGCTGGATTTCAAACAGTAAGGATAAGGGACCCGGCAAGGCTGTCCCGAGCACACAGAGGTAGCCAGCCCCCTGCCTGTGCCACTGGGGGCCAGCTGGCCCCAAATCAAGCACTTCGCAATGCACTGATAACCTTTGCTGGCGTTGCCTCCTCTCCAGTTATTCCCCCCCCACCACCTTCCTCTTTTTGTGCCCACTTCTTTCTATTCATTCCTTCTCTTCCGTACTTCTTGCTCCATCCCTCTTATGCTGCCAGCATTCCCAGCCCTGGCCTTCCCTCCATGCACCAGAAGGCTCCTTAGCAGGGGGACGCAGCCCATGTGGCACAGCGTGGGCTGTTTACTCGCTGGGCAGTCTTACTTCAGGGCTTATATTTTAATTCTTGGGTACTTACATTTTAAGCTGGCTGGTCGGTTAGATCATTGAGCCTATTTTAATGGTGCTATACCAGCACGGTGAGTACTAAAGATGTAGCGCTCTGTTTATATCATTACTGATTTGCTCCAGGACTGCGTGGAAATACACGTTTGAAATATAACTTCTCAACCTTTATCCTTGCCAACCCCACGTTGTGAAACCATGAGACACTACCAAACAGACAGAACTTTTCAAGCAAAGTGTTGCTTTATACACTGGCTTTATTCTGGCACTACTAAGGCAGCGTTAAGAGGAAAGGTCAAATGGTGCAATGATACGTTTTTTCTAGGCAGAAGAGACTACACAGCTGGCAACATGGGTTTCAGTGGATATTTTCCTTAAATGAGATTCGTAATAGCACTGAGCATTGACCAACACAAGCACTGTCTCAAAGCAGCTCACAGAAACACTCTCCCAACGCATACAGAAGCACGGGCAGGGCAATGCCAACACCCAAAAATTCATACTCAGCTTGAGCCCAGCTGCCCTGGCAGCATGGTCTGACTCCCACAGACCAGGCAGGTCAGGCTGTCGGTGTGGTTTGACTCCCATGGTCCCGCACCCTCACCGAGGTGGGTCATGCTCACCACTGAGCACTGGAAACATCTATCTCAGCCAAGAAGACAGTCTTGCTCACTCCAGCAAGGGATTTCCTCTTGGCAGCAAGAAAGGGCTCCTCCCTGGGCTTCTGCTTTGTAACCTGCATCACAGCTGAAACCATATCCAAAATCAGCCCCACGTATTTCCCTGACTTACTGGAGCGAACAGAGCCATTCCTGGTACGTGGAGAGAGGGGGGCTGAGCGCTGACCCACACAAGCGCCTGGACTGCCTGTGCTGTCGCACCACTCCAGCTTCACCCCTTACAAGACACCTAATCCTGCACTAGCCTCCAGTAGGCAGTGACAGCCAGGTACCCCCCCCTCTGCTGTCAGGGGGAGACGTTCAGAGGAGCCCCACGCCAGCAGAGGCCAGACAGTGGCTGCCTTTTCCATGCCTCTCGTGTCCAAACAAGTAATAGAAAGTCCTGAAAAATAATGAGTTCTGCTTCAAACGTAACACAATTTTTAAAATGCAGTAGGTTTCTCTGCGCTCATCTTCAGGCGTCCATGCCCTTTGAACGCACCTACTTCAGTTTTTCCACTATAGGCAGCAGCACTGACAATTTTTCTCCCCCTTTAAACCAGAGCAGAGATCACACAAGAATGTAACAGCAAGAATCCAACAAATGGGGCTCTAAAACTAGATGTGTATTGTGGGGTTTCCAATAAAAGGAATCAATAACCCACAAGTATGATTTTATGGCCTTCTGGAATATGAAACTGCTTCAGCTGGGGCATCTGAACAGACACTTTGCAATCATAGAGAGACAATTACTAAGAACAATTTCAGAGATTAAGTAAAGGCAATCACTCCCTTTGGCCAGAACTGCACCACCTCCAGCACAGCAAGGTCCCAGTTCATACCTGGGTTCCCAAGTATTAACAAATATAAAAGCCATTAAAGCAAACACGGTGACAAACTGCAATCAGCAGCATAACCCTACATTTTGCTATACTGAAGCAGCACACTTTTACACCAGGCAGGAATGTTTTGTGAACTTTTCTTGGAAGTTGGTAGTTTTCCTTCGATCTGAACTTGCTTTTCCCTGCCAGCTGCCTCCCCCTACGCTCCAGTCATTTTTTGGAGTCTGGTATGGGCCAAAACACTGTTTTCCTGCAAAAAGGACTGCTCCATGGAGGAGTGAAACTCTGAGATCTCTGTCCACCCTTCATCAGCCTGGGAGATGCCAGGGCACTAAAGGCGCTTAAAGAGTGCTGGACACAAAATGTGCCCTATCACAGACGCCATCAGCCATTCCTCCGGTTACTGCTGTGCTAACCATCCTCTGGGAAACTCCCTTACGAACCGAGACCCATCACACAATCGATAAACATAGAGACAGGCTGTGCCAGGATTTCCCTCCCGGCTGTGTTATTGCTGGCTGCTCTGAGCAGCGTTTTAAGCGGATGGCTCCGAACGCAGGTGGGTTAGATGGGATGGGAGAGAATGGCACTGCAGGGCCCAGGGGAGTCGCACGGGGCA
The DNA here is from genome assembly GCF_000708025.1 of Charadrius vociferus. NCBI lineage: Eukaryota > Metazoa > Chordata > Aves > Charadriiformes > Charadriidae > Charadrius > Charadrius vociferus. The sequence continues at coordinate 935,885 of NW_009648550.1, read as the reverse complement.
GCAGCTCTGTACTGCTTGGGGGTCCCCACCTAAGGGCAAGGTGAAGGTGATGAGTTTGCTTTGAAACATTCACTAGAAACTGTAAGAAAAAGATATGTATATCTTTCCAGAACAAAGAGCAGATGTTTTGCAGAAAACCAAGTCTCCTTCAACAAATATATATGTACAGACTTGTTGGAAAAGTTCCCTCCACACAAAATTTCAGTGGGCTAAATTGGAATTTTCACTGTGGGGCAGATGAACAGTCGGGAGGGTGTGAAACGCTGCGAAGGGAGACGAGCGGAAAACCAGGCTAAGCCACAGCAGAATAATCTTTTGGTGTATCCACTGGGACTCTCTTCTCTCCGACGCCGGCATAAACACACTTCACAGAATGCTGTTCTCAGCCAGAAGATTATCAGTGCACTCGCACAGGCATAAAGAGGAGGTCTGCTCCACAACGAGACACCTTGAACAAACAGCACGCTGAACCCTAACCTCCGTCGGCACAGCGCGCCAAGGAGCGCTGAACGCAGGTCAGCGCCGCTCCTGCTGCCACCGGTAAACTTCAACACAAAAGTTACAGCTCTGGCTTACTACTGAGCCAACCAGTGGGAAAACATTCACACCGGTGAGTGTGAAAACAAGCTGCACCTGTACAAGGCAGGCTGGTGTGATAGGAGTTAGGGTATTGCGGCCATTTCACTCCACGAACAACGTGCTCTCCAAATCAAAATAGTTATAGCACTACAAAAGCAACATCCAGAACATATACCTGTTTATAGGGGGCAAGAATTAAATCAAAGTGCACTGCCTTCGCCTTGCAGAAAGCTGTTGAGTTGCTGGAATTAAACCCAAACAATCTTCCAGACAATAAAACAGTATCTTCAGTTATTAAGGAAGAATATAGCTTTATAAAGCCTATATTGTACGACAGGGCATCGGGGCTAGGAGAGAGTCGGAGTTGATGGCAGGAGATTCATGCCGTGGACTGCAAATAGCTACTGGCAGAACAGCTACGGACGTACTGGAAGGAAAATTTTAAATGTGCAGTAATTAATAGATGGCAGGACTACTATTTGTTTCCTCTGTCTAAACGAGTGAGTTCCTGGTCGCATACCATCCATCCTCTTCCTCCCACCCCGGCCCACATTTGATCCCCA
>NW_009648550.1:928562-934731 GCF_000708025.1 Charadrius vociferus | reverse complement strand
AGATCGGCGTGTTGTAATGTGTCTGAGAACATTATATTCTGATCCAGCTCTTCACGTAACCTTCAATTTATTTCTAAGCCCCTGTGTTTATTTAACCGAATCTGTCTTCCGTCGTTTGGAGCAGTAGCACTCAACCTTTAAACAGCCCAAGAGCCACTTCAGCCTCGAACAGATGCAGAGAGCTCCCGAGTCAGGGAGTCACAAAAGAGCCCGGCGCATTGTGCCGTGGGCGCCGAGGCACACTGAGCCCCATATTATTCATTGCACCGGCACCTCGGCAGGGGTTGGGAGCCGGCACGGCTCTGCTGGGCGCTTGGGAAGGGAGTGGGTGTTTCAAGGCTGGGCCGTGCCAGCGGGGCTCGGGTGGGCTCCAGTACGGCAGGAGGCGGGCAGGAGGGGTGCAGGACCACTGCAGTGGGAAGGCTGTGAGACTGGGGCGTTGAGGCAGTGCCATGGATCTGTCCCGCAGCCTCAGTGAGCCAACCCTTCGTGTTTCTGCACACTAACCCACCCTTCACGCGATTACAGCTCCAGTCCCACCGACGCACGTGCACAAGTGACCACCAGCAGCCGCTGGCCCTGGTGCGCCAGCACCAACCCACCAGCAGCTCTTGCAGAGGTGAGTCGCAGTATCGCCATCTCCCCTCTAACAGAGATGATGACTGCTTCCTCAATTATTCGCGAGCAGCATCGCATCCTTGCGGTACATCAATCTCAAGAAAGGCCCCATTTCCCCAGGCCTCTCCTACTATACCCAATGCTCCCCAACTACAAGAGGAACCAGAGCCGCACGCCAGACTGGTCCCAGGTGGGAGCAGCCCTGAGCACGATGCCACGGCCTCACCGATGCCCCGACACCCAGCAGTTCCCCCCACCCCCCTGAGGCAGCCAGCACGGCCCCCAGTCCACTGACAGCTACACCCTCCGCGGCAACAGCGCCAGCATCGGCACACAGGCCAAATCCTTCAGGATTTCAGTCATTTACTGCTACATTCCCTGAGAGCACAGAGTCACCAAGAGGCCCCAGAAAGCTGGGAACCCTCCCCAGGTGCTTTCTGAAGCCAGGGGCTTTGGGCACTGGGATCAGCCCTTCCTTTGCAGGGGCTGGAGAGGGCACAGGAGAACTTCGGCTGTGGCAAATCCACCCGCCCACGTCTGCGCGCTTGTCACCCAGAGAACAAAACCCCCATGATTTCCTATTGCTTTGTCTTTCAGTTCAGCGGAGTTTTGTGCTGGCTTTGGGTTCACCACATATCGTTTAGAAACCTAAGGCAATTTATAGGGGAAAAAAAATAAAAAAAAAAATCCTTGGCTTTTTTCTGTTTACTGTTCCCAAGCATAATGAAAATGTTAAAATGCTAAGTCACTTGACACCTGCCACCCCAGTAATGCACTTGCTTTACTTTTTTTGTAGTTACAAGAGTTGGTGAATATGTTTAAAGCTCTTCAATTCACTTAAGTCGAGAAAGACATGCTGCATATTCAATGAAATGCCACAGTTGTGACATGTTCCATATCCTCTGCTGTGTTAAGTCTCTTCATTTATTCTTTTACAGACAGTCACAGAATTTATTCTGTTATGAATAAAATTATCTCCGATGTCCTTCAGAAAATAATGTAGGGCTTTTGACTGAATGCTGGAAGTTCAAGGAAAATATTCCAGGTGTCCAGGACATGAAGAACAAGTCATTGAACCTCTTTCATTGAGCTGTCATCTCTTCCTCCAGCTTGCGTGCTGCACCCCTGGCTCCAGACAGGCTTCTGCCTTAGTGAATAATGATTAACAGCACCGAAGCCCTTAGTCTGCTGAATGCCAACCCACATGTGCTGGAGTGATGTGGGCTGCCACTTAAAAAAAAAAAAAAAAACCACACTAATGCCTGTGGCCCAAATTCTCCTCTGGTACCACCGAAGCAATTTGCCCAGTGAAACCACAGGGATTTATAATGGCAAAGAAACCATTTCTATTTGTTACCCCATTGCACACGACGGATAATGTTTTGCATGAAACTAGTGCTTTGGGTTGGCTCATTTCTTCTAAATCTTTTCAAGATGCATTTTGAGCTTCCTGGCCACGGGCGGGAGTCAGCTGCCTTGTGGCTTTACCCGATGTACCGCTTACCTTTAGGTTTTGGGTTGCTTTTAGTGCTGGCACAAAATGAAGAACGCCAGGAACCAGAGATGAGGGAGAGGCATCCCAAGGCTGGGAGCAAAGCCCCGGGAAGAGGAGGGAGCAAGAGCGGGTTAGAGAGAGGAAGGCCGCCAGCTTGGCACACCACGCTGGTCACTGTTCAGTTGGTCAGGTAGGGCACATCAGGTAAGCAATCCGCCATGGAATCATGGAAGCTCGTTTCTCCTGAGGAGGAGAAACCATACCACCTAATGAAGTACCTACCCACAGAGGCTGGGATGCGGGGATGGGATGGGAAGCAAACAGCCAGGGTCCCTGAGGGCTATAGCCCCCGAGCTGTGAGCGTGGGCACCCAAAATGTAGGTATTGCAAGGGGGAGGGGGCCAATTGTGGGTAGCTGTGCTTCAGTCAGCAGCTCTGAGCCCTGCAAACGTGAGCACAAGTGGCTGAAGGCAAGCCTTGACTGGTGACTCCGCAGAGGGCAAGGGAAGTAGTGTCTTTCCTCAGGTTTCTTGGGGTTTGGGGAGGGGGGCTGTTTGGGTTAGGGATTTTGTTAGTTAATTTTTTTTAAGACCCTGATCCTGCGTATGAGTTTAGTGACAGCTAGGAGGGTAGAGAACCCCCCCAAACAAGCACCTACATCTCTTGAGGGTGTCCCCACTAGGGATGCGTTGGATGAAACCATGCCTAAACATCTTTAAGCTGGGACCAGCTTTATAACCAAGAAAAGCGACACTTTCAACTACATTTACCCTGATGTCTACAGACTCCCCTCCACTCATAGCTTCAGCTGAAGCCACCAGCAGCTCCAGCCTCCTGGAAGTCAGAACAAGAGTGGCTGGAGAAATGGGAACCAGAGAGACCGATTTTCAGTCTTGGGCTTTAGAAACACTGACCATTTTTTGCTACTGCCTGAAGCATCCCCTTTCCCAGAGAACCTCTGCTTTATACACTTGAAATCATGTGCTTTGCTACCTGAGGTCACGAGTCACACGGTGCTTCTAGTTATTTAATGTGAGCGTGTACTTCTGCTTTTGTAAAAATCTAAGCAAAAGTAGACCAAGTGAAAGTTGATCATTGTATTAATTTGGAATATGGATACATAGATGCTCTCTGAACAGCAGAATAAAGATGGGGATATGGACTCATTTTTCTGTGCCTCACAATGTAATTTTTTCCTCTATTGTCAGCATCATTGTTGATCCTGAAATTATAGTGTCTGAGGAGTTATTCAAGAGATGTTCGACATGAAAAAAAGAGCCTCAGAAAATAACTGCAACGAGAACATTTAAATAAACCCAGAGATTACAGAGGCAAAATACAAAAATGACTCCAAGAAGCTCATTTGGTTTCATTCCACTACATTTGAGTGTTATCTGAGAGTGGGAGAAAAAAAATCCCAAATTGGTTAGGTACGATGAGAAAAAACCCAGGCATCTCTCTACCTACATCACAGCCTATTAATTACCCTCAGATTATAATGTGGGTCAGGCATTCAGCAGTCAACTAAACCGCTAGTCAAAAGCTTTATCAGCTTGCCTGCATCTCTGCTCCATGGAGGAGCTTGGCTTTTGTAGAGGACTGGAGTAGAATTGCTCTTGTATAGCTCACAGAGAGGCGTTGGGGTCTTTTTCTCCCCCCTTTTTCAGTTAATCTCCTCATTTTTATGCCCTGCCTGCTGATTTTCTTTGCACACTTAACAGTAGAAGTAGGACATAATTTCCAGTTTCCCCCTACACCCCCAAATAGTTGCAGCAAACAGATTTGGTAAGCCCTGGAGACGAAGTCAGGCTTGCCAATGCTGCTCTCCTCCCAGCAAAGCCAAGCAATCAGCACCTCCGCACAGCCAGCAACCAGCGTTTTAAAGGTACCCAATTTTCTGAGGAACCCCTAAACCAAAATCTCCAACCTGGCTGATTTCTACCCCGCAGCAGTTTCGCCCCTCTCTGCCTCTCACTTGAATCAGAGTTTTTGACACTGCAGAATACCCTCCAGTCTGCTGTGGGGAAGGAAATCAGAACGCTGCTATTGGTGTGAATAATATTTTGTGATAAGTAAATCTTTGGGGCTTACTTCCAATTATTTTTTTTTTTTAAACATCAGGCTTTTATCTTTAAAAGAATCAACGTTTCTCTGCCTTTGAAGAGCAGAACCCTCCTGATATTCATTACTTGACTCAGCTGTTCGCTCAGGTCTTTTCCTTTGATGAAAAACTTTGGTTTACAGATAGTATTTAGCATTCTGATTAGTACATAATGTGACCTACTACTGGAATAAATGGGGTGTGTAGCACTATCTCATAAGCAGAAGAGTTGACTTAGTTGTACTAAGAGGAAAAACAACCCCATACCCTTGAGAATCATTATCTAACGTAACTACTTATTTAAAGGAGGGAGGGGGGACACCAACAAAAATGGGCACTTTCTCCTTCTTGTCTTGCTTCAAAGAAAAGGAGGATCACATCACAACTTATCACCTGGCCAGGACCTGCTGGCAAGGGGCTTGTCCTACTACCACCTGGGCTTGGAGTCCCAGATGCTTAAGTCTTGGGGTGAGGGGAGGGGAAGAATATATGCAAATCAATAAAGGCATCTCTACAGCAAGAACAGTCAGAGTTACACCAAGGAGAAGTACCAGTCCATCTATTTCTTTAATTATTACTGTGGCAAGGATATGTTTAGCAACAACTATAACAACGCTGTTAGTTTTAACGCGTACGTAAGCAGCAACCACACAGCAGCTTAAGCCTGAGCATCCAGAGGAAGCAGCACAAGTTCACCATGCCACTCACAACTCCAGCAGCTCAGCGTTTGCAGTTTCCCCCCAAAATGTGACCCCACGGACTCAGGCAGCCCAGCCGAGCAGGCAGGGGAAACACTAGTGCCTTGTTAGGCAGGTTTTAGCAGGAAAACAGGCTCAGTGTAAGGTGACTTTGGTGCAAGAGCTCCGCAGGGATGCTTTATGCCCACCAGGAAGCATTTAGGGGCACTAAAAAATATTTACCCATAAAGATCAAGAACATCAAATGCTCTCCCCAGCATACATCGCCTACCTCCAATGGCACAGCCCCCACCTCACTGAGCCACCCTAGCTACTGGGACATCCTCGTGGAAGGGAGCAGCAAATATCTGGGATTACACATTAGCCAGAGCAGCCGCACCAAGGTCCCCAGTAATAGGAACGGTTACGAGACAGAAGGGAAGAAAGCAGTCAGTCACACTGTTAATGTGTAACGTTCATGCTACCTTTACCTTGCCTTCTGCTTGCCTGCGTTTGGGTGTCAGCATCTGCCAGAAACCCCAGGGAGAGAGCAGCCTGGGCAGCAAAGCCTAGGTGAACCCTCAGGCAGGGCTTATCTACCTCTCAGGGGACGTGTGGGTGGGCAGAGGGCAGGCAGGTGGGGACGGAGGGTGGGGAACCTCATTTGGCACCTGGCCGTGCCCTACCTGGAAGGAGGACCCTTTCCCTGGGCTCAGGAGAGGCCTTGATGAGGGAAACCTGGTGAAGTTTGCTCTCAGGAAAGGTCCCTTAGATGCTCCTCAAGATGGTCCTGGCTGTGCAAACTCCTGCTGGGGCTGTCATAGACCTTGGAATTTCCTCTCTCCCTCTTCCCCCTGTTTGCAGACCCTTCTGCTCCCCATCCCCTCCCCAGATCAGCTTTCCTAGTGTTGGGTTTCAAGGTGCAAAGCTGTAGGGAACAGGATTTGTCCGTCCCCCTGTCAGGGCAGCCCCCACAAGAGCTGCACTGTTCCACTGGGGACCGAGCTCAACTTTTCTTATCACTACCTTTGTATCCTGTTTCCATGGAAAAGAAAGAAATGGGGCAGTAAGCCCCCTCCCAACCCAACTTTGAACAACCCTTGTAGTATTCTCTGTCATGCTGTCACTTTGGATGTGTCACCGTTTTCCCAGGGAAGTCCTTGAAGCGCATGGCACTGTTGACCTGCTCCAGCCAGGGTTTCGCCGCTGCACACCAGCACACCAAGTGCTGGACGTGCCCGGGAGGGTCAGCAGTCAGTGCTTCCACTGTCACCGAGG
>NW_009648550.1:924217-928541 GCF_000708025.1 Charadrius vociferus | reverse complement strand
CAGGTAACGTCACTAGTGATGGGCAAGTTCAGCTGAAAAGTGATGAAAACTTTTAAAACATGAGCTGAGCAGCACTTTATTTCAGCTCCTGGATCTCCCAGAGTAACCCCGTAGCCAGCGAGTTCCATCCGCATCAGCGCGTTGGGCATGATATTAGGTCAAATCCTTCCTGGGCACTTCCCAGGAAGCCACTGAAATGGGTGATGCCACCCCAATCTTACCAGCTGCTCCTGCAATTTCTCCTGCCAGCCAGCACTGCAACCCGTGTCAGCAGCATCCCCACCAAAAGCCTCCCTGATCCCTACTGACAGTGATGCCGCACCCCCCCCCCCCCCCCCCCCGCCACACCGGGGGTCCGGGCGCCAGGAGATGGACGAGTGATTGATGGGGCGCCCGCGATACGCCATGATACGCTCCTTATCTGTGGCTTCCCAGTTGGTTCCCATGTCGCTCGCAGGGCTTATGGCATCAGTGTCACTTTCTTTCCCTTGGATTTCTTTTTTTTTCTTTTTTTTAAACCTGCTTTGGTTCTTTCACACCTATTCACACACACGGGTGAAACCATTTCATCTTCGGGATTAGCAAGATTGGGCAAAATAGTCTAGGCAAGACCCATCTTTCACAACTGCCCATGAGAAACAGGTGAGTTTGAACAGACGGGTACCTATTTTTCATGGCAGGTGCACTGACAGCAAAATCCATCTAAAGCATCTTCCATGGGAATTCTTAGTCAAACGTTGCAATGGCAGGTGTCATCCAAAAACTTGGGTGCAGGTAGAGAGACCAAGGTTAGCTATGGGCATAAAGAAGCAGATGGACGGGCTTTGTTAAGAGAGGAGAAGAAAATCTGGGTGGGAAATACTATGGGCTCACTGGGAGATCCCTACCTCCCCCCTTTTTGGGCTGGCAGCTCCTCCTTGCTATGGACATGGACCTTCACTTGAAAACACTGGGAAACTTCCTCCCCATGTGCGATGAACAGCACTGGCTCTGCTGAGCAGGTGAGACCACCAGGACAAGCCCACAACATCCCCAGGAAGTCTCTCCAGAGCTTGTGCAAAACTGCTGACATTACAGGAGCCCTCTGCTCCCCACCAGCCCCCAGCACACCGTCTCCTGTGGTCAAGGAACGGTGTCTGAGCACAGATGTTTTGACTTGGGGCTGATGTGTCCCCCATCAGCCCTCCCAGTACCAGCCTCTGTGCTCTACCAGCTCCCGCCAACACTTGGCTCCTGCTCCCCACCATTGCAACCCCTTAGGAAAAAAAAGAAATAAAATAGGAAAAAAAAAAAAAAGAAATAAAATAAGAAAAAAAAAGGTTGGATACCCACTTCCAAATCAAACTGGATGAAACGGGCAATTCACACCTACCTCTCCATAGGCTTCATGTTTTTCCCTCCCCTCTTCCAACCAGCCAAGACACTATGGCCAAGAACCAGAGCGAACCCCCATCCCGGAGAGCGGGCTTTGCTGCTGCCAGATTGTGCTGTGTGCTCAAATCCGCAAGGACAACCCGCGGCCATCTGTTAATCCCAGGTGTGTACACGCCACAGCTCTGCTGGCAGAGATAGTCTTCTCCTGGCTCCTCAAACACACCGGTCACCCGACTGGCCACGTGTGGGGGTTGTTAAAGCGGCTGCTCCCCCGTCCCTTCTCCCAACTCCTCCGTCACTGGCCCCAGCATCAAAGGCTCAGGCAGTGAACAGGTTGTCTTTTTTATTCATTATAAAAACCAGGCTGGAACAATGGACAATTCAGTCCAGACTTCACAGAAACTGTTCCTGCTTTTCACCGAAACCTGATGTCTCCCAACACGTGGTGCTAAAAGAGCACCTTCTCCAAATTCTCATCCTGCCTGGGGTAGAAGGTCTTTCTGGTCATTTTTAATTCCTTCCTTGTGAAAAGAAGTGGGCATGTGTGTATGAAAAGTGGAAATATATTCCTTCAGCCAGGGAAATCTTGGGTTTATTTCACCCTACCTGATCAGGCCTAGGCACCAACCCTTAGTGTTTCCTTTTGATTGGCAAGAGAAGATTTGTCTCCAGATTTAGCGACCTCTCGGGAATGCTTGGGCTCAGGTCTGCCCCAGTTTGTGCAGCCAGCCCAGACTCTGGATCTTGTCCTAACTGGCACAGATACCCACACTCTCCAGTGACCACAGCCCAAAGCTCAGCTCCTGAGAAGGGGTCTCCCTGGAGCCCGTGGTCGCATGACAGCAGCCTACATGTCTCCAGGCCCTCTTGGCCATACCCAAGGCTCCCCCTCTGTGCACCATCAGACCAGCCTCTGGACAGACCAAAGCAGCACAGGCTGGCTCAGAAACGCCCACAGGAGTACAAGCCCATCCTGCATGTCGTGCCAGTCCCATGCCCCGAAAGTTTCAACCCAGCCTCCAGACGTTGCTTCCTGGGAAGCACCAGAATCGTGCGTGGAAAATGCTGGAAGGGAGTTATTAACAGAGCCAAGGTAGCCTGAACCAGCTCAAAATCATCACCAGCAGTAGCCAAGGGTTGTCACCTTACCCTCTGAGCAACGAGCAGGAAGGACGGCAGGCAGCTCCGCTACCCTCGGCAGCTGGAAGAGACTGCTGAGAAGATGGCTAAGCCTTGAAATGAGAAAAGCCCTTTCTCCTCCTCTGGGGCACACGGAGGCTGGTGACTCACAGTCCTGTCCAGAGCCAGGGGCACAAAGAGGTGCCGGTGGACTCTGCACAAAAGAAGTTGAGGCTGTGACTGTGGATACTTGGAAATAACCGTCCTGTAACAAGGTGGAGCCCATTCCAACCCCTCCAAACCGGAGTCCAGATTGTCTACCTTGCACACCCACCTCCCCAAGAGACTCTGAGCAGGATATTTTAGGAGAAGGGTTTTCCACTCCTGCATCTTCCAGATGGGCAGTGTATTGGGTGCTGGGAGGGAGGGCGACAGGGATGGATGGGGGAAGTGGACATCTGCTGTCCCACAGAACTCCTGAAGGAGGAGGAGATGGGGAGGGCACCAGACCACAGGTGGAGGACTGAGCAGCAGCTTGTCACTGACTCAATGTTATTTATTCTCTCCCTAGAGCTGGAAGGGGTACAGTAGCTCTTCCCAACATATCCTCATGGTTTGAGAGTCCAGCCTTCTCCAACAAAACCATCAAAATTATCAGGGCTGTTGAAGGAAGAGAGAACAAACCCACACAGAAAAGATATGCTGACCTCTTCTCTTCCACTTTTTTTTCCTGAAGCAACATTTCCCAATGAAAGTGCAAACAAATAAATACCTAAAAAGCATCCCCTGCCTCTGAAACATACCTTCCGATAAAACCTCCCAGCTTGTTTTTACTCACCAATAAAGACAATTTCCACAATTGAGTGAAACAAGACCATGTGGGTTTGCTGTGGAAATCCATGTTGACCGCTTTACTCTCCTTCCCAGGGCCTGACAGTTGGCTTTCAGCAGTTCTAGGGGATGGCCGGACACAGTCATCAGGTGCCAAAAAGCCCTCCAAAAAGGTTTGCTTTCAGTAACGAAAACAAAATGGTTTTATTAATAAAATAGTAACTGCATGGTTTAAAATACAGTCTGAGAGAGGGCATGTCACTGTCACTGGGGACATCTGCATCCGGTGGACTGCAGAGCACTGACACTAGGCAGGTCCCATGTCCCCCAGCATCGGGCTGGGGCTGAGCCATACATTGCCCGGAGGTTTGCTGTCAATGACCGGGCAGGAGCAGCAGCGAACTCGCACCTCTCGTACAGGTTTATAACCAAATATATAGAAGTGCAAGCTCAGGTCCCACGTGCAGCTTTCCCTGGGGATGCAGAAGACATATCCCAGACATCCCAGCTGAATTTCTTGTTATGAAAGCTGAAGACTTTGCAGGTATGTAAATAAAGAGCTAACTATTTACATTTGTATTTTTATGTGGGCAACAGGATATTTTTTCCCTAATTTCACTCCTGCAGTCAGCAATCTGGACACTTTTTTATCCAAACAAAACAAGCTTGGCAAAGTTATTAATTGCTCAGAACAAATTCTCTATTGATTAGTATAAGGATCAATCACTTTATCTGTGGGCAGCTCAGTTAGAACTGCCTGTGACCGGGGTATTTAGCTAAGAGATATCTGTTCTGGGCCCTGGGGAGTTTCACAGAGGAGTCCAAGGTCTCTCCAGTGCTTTAAAAAATACAGCAGCTGGTGGAGAGAATCCAGATGAGGTGAGATGGAGAAGGGTCCCTGTGACCTTCCCTCTATCCCCAGCAGTCACCAGTGACACACACACACACACACACACCCTTCAAGAGGACTTTGTGCTTCATCCTTGAGACACTGGGGGGG
>NW_009648550.1:923265-923868 GCF_000708025.1 Charadrius vociferus | reverse complement strand
AAGTATCTAAATCAGATGCTCTGGAACCGAAGCAGTCTAAATGAGTGCATTTTAAAGCCTAAAATATGTTTAAGCAGTTGGATGTTATAACAGCATACACCACATTGAAATTAAGTTAAAATCAGACTTTATTCTGGCAGTTTTAAATGTAAAAAAAAAAAAAAAAAACGAAAACCACAAAAAAAAATAAAATTACAACTAAAAAAAAAAAAAAAAGAAAACCAAAAAAAAGGGGCAAGGGAGGGGGGCTGCAGCTGGACCCGTCTCTGGCAGCCCAGCTCTAATCTCTCGCAAACCCCCGCTATCAAAGCTTGGATCAGCATATCTAATGTAAACGAGCTTTCACACATAAATAACGTGCCACATCTGGCTATTTGGTTTTTATAGCGTCTTAGCTACCGAGCGATTTATAGAGGGCGAGCTTGTTAAAGAGCAGCCCGGGCTGGGCCGGGGGAAGTTGCGGGCTGCCCCGAGGCGGAGCGGGGTGGGAGGTGTGAAGAAGCGAGGTGGGAGCGGGGGGCGAGGGAGGATTTGGGCAGCGCCGGGAACGGGGGGGAGCGACGGAGTCCCCGCGCCGGCAGAAAGCGGCTTCTCCGCATCTTT
>NW_009648550.1:921926-922296 GCF_000708025.1 Charadrius vociferus | reverse complement strand
CCCCCCCGGGTGGACTCTTCTCCCTAAAAGAGCGCGATCCCCTCCCTCCCTGCGCAGGGCGTGCGGGTACCGGAGTCTTCCTCGGAGGTTTACCGTGGACCCCTGGCACCCCCACTCGCGACGCACCCCCACCAGCTACCTGCGCGGGCTCCCCGCTAAGCCCTCCGGTGTTGTGCGTGCGGGTGTGAGAAGTAAATTCAGATAAGAAAGTGCTCCCGGCCGTAAATCCCCCGCATTACCATCGCCTGCGGCAGAACGGGCCGGATTTTCCTTCCCGAGGAGAAACAGTTCTGACAAAGCTTAATCGCGGTGGGACACGTTTAATCATGAGAGAGACGGGAACGAATACAGCCGGGGGGCTCGCTGGAGG
>NW_009648550.1:920111-921841 GCF_000708025.1 Charadrius vociferus | reverse complement strand
GAGCTTTCACCGGGCAGGGGGGGTGTGGGGGTTTGGAATTAAATAAGACAAACAAATAGCTGGGTCGGGGTGCGGGGGGCTGTGGGCTTTGTGCTCGCACGCACGGCCGTAACAAACTGCCTCCGCCACTATTGGCAATATTTTCAAAGATCTCATTAAAGTGCATTTATCAAAGCCCTAACATGTGCCCTCCGGCTCTGACATAACCCCGTTAGCCCCCAGGGAGGAGGGAGGGGGGAAAAAAAAAAATCCCAATTTCTATTACAATTCGCCACCTCGGGAGGTTGGTTGGAGGGCAGGCTAGATCTAGATCTACAAATTTATAAGTAATATCGGTGAATTGGGAGGATTTCTCCGTCTTTGAAGCTTAGGGGGGAAGGAGATAGAGTAATCGTGAGAATAGGAAAGCTCATTTAAATTCCTATGTCCTGGAGAAGATTTAATTGTCTGCGGGAAAAAGGCAGGCCGGCGCCGGGATTTTGGGGGGTGGCAGGGGCTTTCTCTTGCGCCTCGGTAGGGAAGGCTGGTGCCGGCTCCCCTTCTGTGTGCTGCGGCTGGAAAAGTAGGTCACACGGGAGCCCCAGAACACCGAATTACAGACACAGGTCTTCTTTTTTTTTTTTTTTCCTTTCCCCCTAAAGCATCCTTAACGCCTTTGTTAATGCTATTTTTCCAGCCGTGAAAAGAGACGGGAATTTCAGCCCGCAGAAACTCCGAGCCCCGCACGTTACAATTAAGTTCTCGAGAGCGACGGAGGACTCAGAGGGCTCTGGTTGCCCCTGATTTCAGGAAATACGATATTTTTTATATTTTTTTTTTTATACTGCCTCCCTACCCCGGTCAGGATGCCGGTGCGTAAGGCAATCCTCTGGCGTGGGTTTCCCGTCCCCGCTCCCTTTCCCACGGCCTGGCGTGGCCGCGTCCCCTCCGAGCCGGAGCCGCCGCAGAGCCGGCAGCATCTCTGCAAAACTGCATCTTTATCCCTGGAAAAATGCAATTTAAAACACTCTGTGCGGGGCTCTCGGAAGGTATATTGAGAAACGGTTGGTTTATTTTTACTATTTTGGGTTTGGTTTGGTCTTAACACCAACAAAAGATGTCTTCTGTAATGATGCGGCTCTCTTTTCCCCCGCCACACTTTAAAACAAAGAGGGTGTTGCTCCCGACGTGATGCTCCTAATAACAATTATCAGGAGCGGCATGGGCTGCGCTTCCCCTTACCCTATTTATTTCAAGTGCAGCTCATTCTCAAAGGTAAAATAAACCTGTGTCCCTAACAAAGGCTTTGTGTGAGCTTCGCTAATCCGCATCGGGCGGCAAGGTGCGGTCCTCCTTGTTTATTTGTGGTCTGGAGTGAGGGAAAACAATAGCTCGCACCTTTGGTCTAATCAAACAATAAACTAATCCACTTGACGGCTGTTATCGGAGATGCGATGCGGGGATGGGTTAGAGGTCAGAGCGAGCGAACCGCACGGAGAGGGGGGAATAGTGGAAGACTCCCGCCAAACACCCTTTAATTCATTTTTAAATATATATTATGTTATTACATATAATATACGTATATGATATCGTTCGACAGAGAAGGGAATGAAGTCAGGGGCGTCGGTGGCTTAAAATAGAGAGACCCTGCGCTTTTCGGGGAGCGGGAGCGCTCGGACCGCCGGCCAGAGGAAAAACTCAGAGAGGAGAAACAAGGCACCGCGCCCCTTAAAACACGACCCACGGGCTTT
>NW_009648550.1:918443-919043 GCF_000708025.1 Charadrius vociferus | reverse complement strand
TTTTTTTCCCCTCGGGAAGGAATTAAAACCCCATCCTGCCCCAGCCGAGCGAAGCGCCGCCGTCTCCCCCGCTCCGGGCAGGTCGAGCCGGGGAGGGGGGGTGGTGTGGGTGTGGAATAAATCAATCGATAAGGCCGAGATTTGCTGGAAATTAAAGCTCTCTGCCTGGTGCGTGTCCCGACCCCCTCCCGCCGGGAAAAGGGGAGCGGGGCGGGGGAGCGCCCGGGCGAGTGGTTCCCTCCATATCGAGGAAGGACTCCGAAATGGATGAAGAGATAGCCATTGAGTGCGGTTGAATACCATGACAACTAGGAACAACCTCAGATTTATTCCCAACAGTTAGGACACATTGAAAGAGGGCGTCAATCACGTATTATTTCGCCACTGAAATAAATGCAAAAACTGCGCCGAGACAAAGGGTTCCAACAGAAGCCGGACATTTGTCTACATTGCGGACATTGTTTCCAGCTTAGCCATAGGGTTGTATTTGTGTTTGCGCGGGTCCGACCACCCAGGATGTGCTCAGGGGCTCGCTTAAAAAAAAAAAAAAAAAAAAAGGGGGGGGAAAAACCCCGGGCATGGTCACCCACAACACATACT
>NW_009648550.1:917578-917918 GCF_000708025.1 Charadrius vociferus | reverse complement strand
GCGGAATATCGGGCTGGTGTGCGAGGCTCTTTGTATGTAGATACTGTGTTTAAAAAAAAGAAAATCACACCCTCCCTCTCTCGCTGACACACACACACACCCGCGGAAGGGCCCTCCCCACGCCGGTAATTAACTGACACGTTATACCACTCATCACCAATGGTGGAAGCTCGGAGCTCGCCCAAAACCCGCAATTTCACATCTGCAAACACTGTCTTCATCCACTTGACTTCCAAGACCCGCCCACACGTGGCCAACCTTTCCCGGGTTTAATGTATTTTTTTTCTCCCTCCTCTCGGCAGGGTCATGTGTGGGGACCAGCCTTTTATGGACCGTTCGC
>NW_009648550.1:917147-917383 GCF_000708025.1 Charadrius vociferus | reverse complement strand
TTTTTTTTTTCCCTTTTTTTTTTTTTTTGGCGTGTCTTTCCCTCCTTTCCCCTGGAGTTACAAACTATTTCCGAAGCCAGCTGCTGCTCCCGCTCTCTGAATTTCCCCCGTGGCAGAACAAGCCCGTAGAAACCACCGCCGCAGAGATCCACCGCTGCGGCCGGGGCTCCGCTTCTTCTTTTGCACAAAACCCTTCGGTTATTTTTTCTAGGAATCTATATTATTCTATTTTTTTT
>NW_009648550.1:915054-915834 GCF_000708025.1 Charadrius vociferus | reverse complement strand
CAGGACCCCTCCGGCAAGTCGCCGGAGCCGTCGGCCGACGAGTCGCCCGACAACGAGAAGGAGGCGTCGGGCGGCGGGGACGCGGGGAAGAAGAGGAAGAGGAGGGTGCTCTTCTCCAAGGCGCAGACCTACGAGCTGGAGCGGCGGTTCCGGCAGCAGCGGTACCTGTCGGCGCCGGAGCGGGAGCACCTGGCCAGCCTGATCCGCCTCACCCCCACCCAGGTGAAGATCTGGTTCCAGAACCATCGCTACAAGATGAAGCGCCAGGCCAAGGGGCCGTGCCGGTCTTAGTCAGGGACGGCAAGCCCTGCCACACGCTCAAAGCTCAGGACTTGGCAGCCGCGACTTTCCAGACGGGAATCCCCTTCTCCGCCTATAGCGCCCAGTCTCTACAGCATATGCAATACAACGCCCAGTACAGCGCTACCAGCAACCCCCAGTACCCCACAGCACACCATTTGGTACAAGCTCAGCAATGGACTTGGTGAAGGCCGGAGGGGAGCGCGCACACGCTGACCCACACACACCCCCACACACACAGAAAGGAGGAAAACAAAAATAATAAAGAGAGAGAAAGAGACAGACTGATGCTCCAAAAATAAAATAAAAAACTGCGGGGGAAGGAATGGAGAGGGAAACGCTATTATTATTATTATTAATATTATTATTGCTATTATTATTGTTATTATGTTTTTTTTCCCTCTCCCGTTTCTTTTCCCCTCCATTTTTTTTTGGGGGGGGACTCGGTTTCATTTCGGGGGGAGGCGGGGGGGGGGGGGG
>NW_009648550.1:912537-913651 GCF_000708025.1 Charadrius vociferus | reverse complement strand
TGCCCCGGCTCCCCCTCCGCCGGCCCCAAAGCCCCGCGCTCGGGCTGTTTTGTTTTGTTTTGTTTTGCTTTGCTTTTCCTCTTTTTTTTTTTTTATTTTACTTTTTCCCCCTCTTTTCTTGCTCCTCCTTCCCCCTCGCCTCCCCGCCGGGTGAGCCCTGATCCAAACCACCCGAGGCCGGGAAGATGCACGGCTTCCCGGTAGGGACGGGGCCGGTAACCTGCCGAGCCCGGGGACGCTCCGCCGGGGTCGCGGACCCGCTCCCTAACTGCGGAGGGTACCGGGTGTCCCCCCCCCTCCAGCCCCGGCGAGCCAGGCAGAAGCGGGAGAGAAGGAAAATTGTCACTTTTTTCTTCCTTTTTTTTCCCCTCTCTCTCTCTTTTTTTTTTTCCTTTTCTTTTCCCCCAGGCTCTGCTAAGTCTATAAAACCAGTTGTGTGGCCCTAACCTCCGTGGCCTTATATCTCCCATGCTGCCGGGCCAGCTCCGGGCAGTCTATCTTTGCACAATATACAGTAGACTTCACAAAACAGCACAATGGGGGAGGCAGGGAGGTGAGCATGTTAGAGGCGTGCATATTAAAGAGACGGAGGCAAAGGCAGCCAGGGCTGGGCCGGGCCGGGGAGGGAGAGGGGGAGAAAAAAAGGAGAGACAGTTTCGGGGGGGTGGGCCCCCTCCCTGTGCCTTCCCTCCCTTCTTCTCCCCCGCTCCTTTCCTCTTTTTAGGGCCATTCAATTCATTTACGGGAGGCAGTCCATCCCGGAGTCAGGGAGCAGTGTCCTTTGCGTTTTGTTAGGGCTGTCACTCGTGCTCATTGTTAGGCATGTTCTACATGTTGTATCCCATATGGCCAGCTGGGCCGGGGGACCCCTCACAAAACCCAAATTGTGCCCAGCTTTCAAAACCAGCATTGTTGTCTGTGAAAGGAAGACGAATTAAAAATTCGTGCTATATCTATTCTGGAAAAAAAAAAAAAAAAAAAAAAAGAGGGGGGAACAAGGAAACAAGGAAAAAGAATCCCTCTCTCTTTCTCTCCCTCTCTCCTCTCTCTCCCTCTCTCTTTGAAGACTAACAGAGGCCCTCCTCTTCTCCCAGTTCCCGCTGACAAGTTTCTC
>NW_009648550.1:911189-912342 GCF_000708025.1 Charadrius vociferus | reverse complement strand
GGGGAAGAGAGAGAGAGAGGGAGGAGGGGGGTGGATTAAAAAAAAAAAGGGGGGGGAATAGAAAAAAAAGGAAGAAAAAAGGAGAAAAAGAGGAAAAAAAAAAGAAGAAAAGAAGAAGAAAAGAAAGAAAAGGAAGGAAAAAGAAGGAAAAAGAAAAAGGAAAAAAGAAGGTAAAAAAGAAGGAAAAAGAAGGAAAAAGAAGAAAATAAAGAAGAAGAAGGAAAAAGAAGAAAAGAAAGAAGAAGAAAAGAAAGAGATAAAGAAAAAATAAAAGGAAAAAAAGAAAAGAAAAAAGAAAAAAGAAAAAAGAAAAAAGAAAAAAGAAAAAAGAAAAAAGAAAAAAGAAAAAAGAAAAAAGAAAAAAGAAAAAAGAAAAGGAAAAAATGAGAAAGGAAAAAGAAAAAAGAAAGACGAAAGAAAAAAGGGAAAAGGAAAAAAGGGAAAAGAAAAAGAGAAAAAGGAAAAAGAAAAGAAACAAGGAAAAAGAAAAAAGAAAAAAAAAAGGGGGGAGGGGATCCCCCCCACCCCAACCCTTCTTGGCATTTTCAGCACCCCAGGCAGCGGCGGAGGGATGCGCAGCGCTGCGCGGGGGCGTTGCTGTGCCCTGGCGTTGATGCGGTATGGGAGCGGGGCCCGCAGCGCGGGGATGAGCCTTCACCCGGGGGTCCGGCACCTCCCCCGACCCCTCATTCTGCCGGCAGTTTTGGCAGCAGACCCCCAGTTTGCCCGGCGGCCGGTCCCCCTACCCGCCCTCCCCCGGTGAGTTTCTCTCCTTCCCGGCCGCTGCGAAGGTCGCCCGTCGGGTTTGGTTCCTCTCCCTTTCCTTTTTTTTTTTTTTTTCTGTTTTTCTCCCCATTCCCCCCCCCCTTTCTCCTTCCTCCGCCCTCTCGTAGGGAAGAAACTGTTGAGGCGCCTCAGATACCCTGATAATGAGCTGGAAGCCCCGTTAAGCCCTGGAAATAACTTACTTTCGTCACCTATTGACTGTTTGGCTTAGTTTGGAACCGGTGTGGATTTTTCGGGTCTTTTCAAGAGAGGCGGTCAATGAAAAGCTAATCCAATATTTACAAAGTATAAGGGCAATTCTCGGCGGTGTTTATTAAGAGGCCGGTGGGGAAAGGCTGCGGGGGGACACAGTGGGGCCGCCCCCACC
>NW_009648550.1:883581-910729 GCF_000708025.1 Charadrius vociferus | reverse complement strand
CGCACGGCGGCGCTGCCGGATAAGGGACGCGCCGTCGGGGCCAGCAACTCATCACACCCCCACCTCCAGGACCCCTCTCCCGGGATCCCCCCCGGCTACCCCCGCCCCCTAAGGGGTCTCGATCGCGTCCGGGAGCCCTGCTCACAGCGTCACCCCGGGGGAAGGTCCCCTCACAGCCGCCCGGTGACACGGAGAGGACGGATGGACGGGGAGCACTCCAGGGGTTAAAGGGAAGGGTCCCACCACCACCCTGCCTCTCCCCGCTGTAGGAAATCGCTTTGAAATACAGCACAGAGCTCAAGATGTGAGAGCGTGGTGTGAAAATATCTATGCCCTAATCCTCACGCAGGGCAAGACGGCATAGAAGTGGGGACTCCTGCCACCCATGCTGCCACTTCTGCCCCAGGGGTCAAGCAGACCCTCAAGACCTAGGAACCTATCTTTTGGGCAGAGTTTGGTGCAAAGCATTCACCTGTTTCACATAACTGTGAGTATCAACCGCACCAGAAGAAGAAACAAAGCAACCAGTGAGGATATCTCAGCATTTCAGAGAGCCGAAGATGTGACAGTACACGCACCTTTTCCTCCCAGCACTCCATCTCTTCTCGCCCCTGCATGAAGTCAGAGCGGTGCCAGCCATGGGGATGGCCACAGCTGCCTTAATCCTTTTGAACACACTCACACACTCAAAGGTGTGGAGGCATCTAAGCATGGCAGGTAGATGCCAAGTCTCCCCGCCACCAGCAGATAGCCCACCACACTGTGCAATAGCCACGGGGAAGCTCAGCTGAGCTTTTTTTTCCCCCTCCCTGTGCTATTCAGCTTGTTGTGTCAGCCAAAACAAGCTTTAAACAAATGTCAATACTCATGTTTTGTCTCAAAAAACAAGAGTCCAAGCTATGGTTTTGTCCTCACTTCTGGCCTCTCAAAGTGTCTGAACAGTGGGTTAAAGTTCACAGCAAGCAAGTCAGGAGAACTTTGGTAAAAAAAAAATAATCCAATTCTGGAAAAGTGTCAACTCTCATTCCCGAGAGCAGCGTTGCATGCTCAACCCTCCTTACAGTGGCCTCCCCAGGTTGACCCCATCAGGAAATGCTTCAGGAGAAACAGATACAGCCCACACTTAAATAAAGGGTGAGGCCGAAGGTTTGGCACCACTCACATCCATGCTACAGCCCCACTGGGGAACAGCCAGGGTTGCTCTGCCATTCTCTCTGGTGTGGAGCATGACAAGCTCTCTCCAAAACAGAGCTCTCCATTTCTTCCCCAGGAGATAACCCATTCCCAGCCCCACAAAGCTCCATTTTGCTTCACAGACTCATCCATGCTGTGCTTATTTCTCTCCAGGTGATACATCACTAAATTCTGCACTGAGTTCAGCAAAGAGCAAGACTTTCATTCAGCAGATTCTCCATCCGATGATGGTAAATTTGGGGATTCTTGCAAAACAACTGTTAACTGATGATACTTTTATACATAAAGAGCCAACAATTCTGGCTTTTTCCTTTTTTTTTTTTTTTTTTTAATATGCATATACACACCCCATCATACATAAGAACACCTAGAAACAAACACGATAGTGCCTGCCAGCTGGGAACACTGGGGTGAAGACCTCACTGGCCAGCCACCCCTTGGAGGTACTCCCTCCCCATACGGTGCTTGCTCCCACCTTGCTCAGCCGGGGCTGCAGCTTTGCAGACAAGCTGGCCTGGCAGCCAGCACTCCACCTGGCATGACACTCGAGCATTTGTTCTTCTGTCGCTCCTGGGTGTTTGGACCTTACCTGAGGGGTGACTGTCACCCCACTTCCCGATACAAAAGGCTTCAGAGGCAGCTTTCAGTACCAGCTCACCGCCCCAGGTTTCTTCACGCTGCCCACACCAGCTGGCGCTGGGGGTTGGACAGGAGGGAACTCCCCTTTGGTTTTCCCCACCATGACCCTTTCGGGCAGCATCCCCCTCCCTTCCTGGCCATGCCCATGGCTGGGACAGGTTGGTTCCCCCCCCAGAACGTTTGAATGACTAGCAGGTTCAGAGATCCTGGGGTGCTCCAGGTGCAAAGGACAAGTGTTTGGTTGGAAAACAAAGGATTTAAGCCTGAAATGTGGGTTATAGCTTGGGTGCAGCATCCTCCCTCCCCTGATCATGCGCCCCATGGCACTCTGCAAGTCTTGCCAACCACAAAAATTAAAGTCTGTTCCATGGATAAAAAATGAGCATCAACGTGCAGCTCCCTTGAGGCACCGCAAGGACATACAGGCATCCAAATCTGACAATGAATTCTTTTAAGAAAAGTTTTATACATCAAGTAAAAAGAATTTAAAACATGAGTTATGACATCTCCATTTTAATGTTTAACATATTTTATTGTTTTACACAAATAAGGTTTGAACAGTTTGAGGTAACTGGGGGCCATAGCATAGGGCCTAGTTCCACTTACATATTTGGGATTTAACTGCTAGAAGTCATGTCAATGCTATCAACAGAAAACATTCAAGATGTGATGTAAAAATCCAAGAGCCCAGAGAAACTTGCCTGGAATTGTTGCAGATTCACTTAAACAGAGTCCCTTGATCCTGCATAGAGATCTGCCGTATTTCATGGGGTTTAGCACCATTTCAGGGAGAAAGTTATCCATGAGATAAAAACTGCAAGCAAAGCTGCTCAGAATAAATTGTGTAAAATCATATTATCACCACTGCAGCTCAGCCTGGTCAAACAAGCTGAACTATTTCAACTATTTGAGGAAAGAACACGGTTGAAAGAGACCAGCATATGTCTATTCTGATCACTATTTTTTTTTTTTTTTAGTGTAAAGGACACAAACCAAAAGTATACCAATATAACTCTGAGAAACAAACATACAAAGAGTTTAAACATCTTAACATACCAAAACCCATTCTGACAACAAGGAATATATAGGACATGGAAGGTCTGTGGAACCTAAAGAACAGGGTCCTTTCAGCATCTAGGGTTGTATCTGTACTAGTAAACTAAGCGGTACTGGTGATCGTTCTGTGGGACAGTGTGCTCTACAGCACCAAACTGCCAGGAGAGCCCCTGCCTCTTCCCTGGGCTACCAGATTATGGTTTCAGTGCCATCCCTGGGGTCATGGCAGGGGCTATGTCCCCCAGCCCCCTGTCCCGCAGTCACACTGCCGATGTGAGCGCTCACCAAGGCTGATGGAGACGCCCGAGTTGCAAACAGCGCACAGGAGAGCTTCTCTCTCCCCATGACCTTTGGGGTGCGTTGTACAAATCTTGCAGGAACCAGTCTTTTCAACAGAAGTATTTTCCTGCAAAAGTCTTTTGTTGAAAAGACTTCATCTTCTGTTGTTAAAGATCATCAAAACAACCCTGAAAAACTTCCCCAGTCATGGAGCTTCCCACTTATTTTCTTATTCAGACATTTCCCTCCTCCCCCAGTTAAAGTTGTCCCACAGAAGTCTGAAGACTACTGACTCCTAAAAAAAAAATAGGTAAAACACACATGCTTTGTTACCCAATATCAGACTAGGTAATTCAACTTCAAAATACTTTCGATAAAAGTGGCCTTAACTCTCCCCATCCTCTCTCCAAGACTCAGCCCAGCCTTCATCCTCTGCTACACCATGGAGAAGGACCCGGCACCGCATCTCACAGGCTAAACCAAGTTGCTGACCCTCTTTGGTGCAGTCATGACCTGCCCTGCTCCATGTTCAGCAAGCCAAAACGGTACGGTGCGGTGCTGCTCCCCGGGGAGTGCAGAGACAGGTAACACTGCAAAAAAGGGGACGCAACAGCAACGGTGTGGGACTGAAGAGGCACCCACGATGCTCTTTAAAAATGTCTCACTGCTGCCTGGGCACAGACCAGACCCACTCCCAACAGAGCTGTGGTGTCAGGGCGTGTGGCCCCACACTGCATCTGCGGTGACAGGTCCCCACACTTGTCAGAGAGTGAAGCTCATGTGGTGAAGCAGCCGTCGGGTTTGCTTATTCCTCCTTCTCTCTTTTGAGCTTCTGCTTCCGTAATCACTCCAGTGGCTGAGAAAGTCCGGTCTGTGGTGCAGCTTTCCTTCCACAGTCTACACACAAGCAGAAATATGCTTAGTTCAGAAAATATGGCAGGAATCAGCCTGAAACATGTGCTTTCAAATAAAGCCCAGCAAAGCAACTCTTGAGGGTTTTTTTTTTCCCCCAGCTATATTCACAAAAGCCAGCAACAGCCACAAGAACCTACTTAAAAGTATACTGTAGCCCCCTTGAGTGAACTGTGTGTAAATCACAGTCCATGGAGAGATCCTAGAAGACCCATTTTTTATATACAAAACAGGTGGCTTCTAACCTGACCTCACTTTGCCCTAGAAGTGAGATGAGACGTTACCTTTGCTGAGCTCTGCGTGTATTGTGTATATCCAAAGATTTTTGGAATTCCCACACTGCCTTCCTCCCAAGTGGACAGAGGCAGTGGCTATGTGTCAGACGCATCACCTTCACACTCGGGTACCATGATGATAGGCGAGGAAGAAAAGGGAATTACTGGTGATTTTAGAGGTTTCCACTGAGGGAAATCATCAAGGGAATAGCACATCATCCCTCCCCATCTTGCACACTGCTTACACGTGCGTGCCAGGTAACCACACCTACAGCATTTTCCAGTAAAGTTAGAGATGTTTGAGGGAAACCCTGGCTCTGCCAGAAACCAGCCCAAGTTTTGCAGAGGTGAGATCTCCTTCAACCCATCTCCTGGCCATGTGTAACAGCCAGTGGAAAGAGGACACTGGCTAGCATTGTCACCTCACCCTGCATCATCATGCTCAAGCTCACATCACCAGTGGTGGCCCAAAGCCTTTGGAGAGACAAGCACACCTTCCCAGGTAGGAGGTGGGAAACAGCATCCTCAAACCCACCAAATGGGCTCAGGGGAGAGTGGTGTTGTGCATTCATTGCTGTCCATTGCACCCTCATAGATCCTTCACCTCACTCACTGATGCTGCCTTCACACGCTCATTCATCTTGGCCACCACCAATCTAAATCCGTATGCGCTCATGTGTGTGACATGCATGAATTTACATACGCATGTAAGAAAGGCGAGGACAGGGGTGCTAGAAATCTCGTTAATTTACTCCTGCCGAAGGAGCATTTCAGCCAGGATGGAAATACGTGAGGTTCGTGCAATTCTTACCACTGATTTCCAAAGACAAAGGCTTAAAAGGTCAAAAGAAAAACTCACTCATGGCTTACAGGATGCTTTTTGAAGTAATGGATAAATGTGGAACTTGCCTTTGATGGTCCTTTTCAGAGTTAGGTAACAGCTGGATGAAAATCCACTACAAAAGAGAATTCAATGTTATCATTAGTGGTGACTTTGGATAGCAGCTGTTTGCTGCATTTTTCAGAAGACTACTTCATTTGTCCCTCTCAAGTGAGGCCACTTAAAACTCCATATTACGGAAAAACCCAGCAACTGAAACATCCCCAGCTTTTTATATTTTGGCTCTCTTAAGGTAAGTGTTTCAGAGTGAGGCAAAAATAAACCTCAACCCAAAGTCAACAAAGAACAAATCAAGCTTATTAAAATAAGGAGGGAAGGAGAATCAAAGAAGGTATGGTCACCCAGTCTGTACCAGCAGACATCCAACCACTCTTTGTGCATTTTATGCCGGGTACTGCCCATATACATCAGCTGTGACACTCCTCCTCCCCGGTATAAAAACCTGGGACAAATAAATCAAGGAAGATAGGTGGATTACAAATTTAATTTAAAACAACAGAGGAAAGGTAATATTGAAAGTAATTTTGCCTTTTTGCAGTCCAGGACATTCAAGATTATTTTTACTTCTCCTTTCTTCTTGAACCAAGTACTTTTGCATTCACAACCTACAAACAACAACCTGATTATTAAACTGCAGCATCTGTGCTGTGTGGTCAAAACTCACAGAAACCCAGTCAAAATTTGGTCTGTCCAAACACACTGTGGAACAAATTAGTAGCAAATTAGTGATTACCAGCTGGTACACATGATCAAAAAGTCATGACCTCATTGTCTTCAGCATGAACATAAGTTTTCAGAAGGGATTTAAAGAAGGAAAGGATCATGGTAGTGGTATATCAGGTCTGGGAAAATGCTTCAGCAAAAAGCATATGAACATTAGACTCCACTTATACTGATATGTATGGGTCCATATCCCAAGCCCACCGAAGTCTGAAGACACCTATTAACCTCACCAAAGAATGCTTTTGCCTTCAGAAGGCGTAGACTTTGGAAAATATTTTTTTCTGGGCACCCCATCATCTGGAAAGGAATACATCAACTCAATGGCCTGGTTTAAGCCATCTGGCCTAATATGTAATCAGTTTTTCACCACTGTCATAAAAAAAAAATAATCCAAAACAACTTAATTAGTCTAGACTTTCCATTCAGCTAAAACCACAGCGCAAATATTCAAATAGGAACCTAAAAGTAATCACTGTTAAACTTTATCCCCCTTTCAGCTCAAATGTAAAGCCGAAGCTTGGCAGTAAACAAAATAAGACTGTTTTTCCATAACCAGTCAATTTTGTCTGGCTTAAACTAAAATACTAGGGCTGCCTTTTCATTTATAGCCATGCTTTGTGTCTGGGTTAAGGACTTTAAAGTATGCTAAAGATAGGCTTTTGTTCTCTATCTACTTGCTTTTACCTCTCAGTTACTACTGAGGTCAGATCTTCAGCTAGTGGAAACCAGTGTCTCTCCATTAGAGCCCGTGGGGTGTAACATTTGCTTCAGCTGAGAGCAAACTGCTACGAATGTGCTCTCTTCTTCACAAGTCACCAGAGGTCACAGCTCCGGAGAAGCTCCTGGGCAACTTTCTGTATAATTCATGATTGCTTCCTGGAGTAAATAATGCTTTCTGCCCTCCCCATGCGCCTGCGGTTATTGTGCTCCTTCAAAGACCCCAACAAATAAAAGTTTGATGTTTATTTTATTTTAAGAATGACTATTTACCCGTCTTCCCTATTCTACCTTTATCTTGTTTACTACCTCTTACAATAGCAAGAAGTCACTGCCGGGTAACCCCTTTCATTTCAGCCCTCTCCTTGGTAAGAAGGATGCGTAGCCTTCAGTTGAGCTGTTTGCTCTGCAGCTGAGCTACGCGGTTTCACTGCCAGAAAAATACGCCATGTTTTCTTCAATTCTTCAGGTAAAGTGCTGACCTCCGACCCTTGTCATGTCTTCAGCTTTCCATTGGGTTTGATCTGCCTTCTTACCCGTAAATCATATTCACCGTCTACACCAGTCAGGATTTATTTGCCAAACATCCTTCATTGGAGAGCGGGAATGAGCCTGGCCAGGGAGCAGCTTTGTGCTGGTGGTGGAGGTGACAACCACCTGGGACACAGGGCTGGTGGCGGGTGCTGGAGGGCCTGGTTTAGTGAGTGCAGCTCCACCGTCGCAGCTCTCACTCATGTGGTCATTATTTGGGTGTATTTAACGTCAGATAAATATTAATATAATTCAGAAACAGAAGCAAATGGGTCTTTGCATATATTGGAAACAAAGGTTTAGGAAATGTGAAGGACCTGGTTTTCAGTAGCAGCACCAATAACGTTTAGGTCATTGCATCTTCTGAAGAGACGCTTGGCTATGAGAAGCATGAGAAGTTTAGTCCCAATGTCATCCTCTGCTCACACTCTGCCTACATTAGGTAAATGCAGAAAGCAGCACCTACCTGGGTTTTGGGAGGCTGCTGTTCCACCTCAGCCACAGAGGAACTGAAGAACTTTGTTGTTCCTCCTCCAGAGCAATGGCAAAGCAGAGCAGGGCTTGGGCTCACCCTCAAGAGCGGGCTTCTTGGCTGTTGCTGCGCTGATGTGACCACGGCTCTCACTGTGCCTCTTAGCATCACAAGAAGAGGATAAGCAACCTTCTCAGGATAAAGATGATCTGTGTTTGTTTACCCCCCTGACCCATACCCATCTTCAAAACATTTTTCTCCAAGCCTGCAGAACACATTAAAAAGCGACCAGGAAAAGCAGCCCGCTCCTTGACAAGAAACTAGTCAGTCCCACTGCAAAGGACAATGGCAGTGGACCATGAGCCCTTGCCAGAAACATGAACTAAAGAGTTTTACTCCCCCTTCAAGATCTGGTAGTGGAAGGGGCTAACCAGCTCTGTCAAGTCCTTTTATTCACATTAAATGGCTATTCTGGGTTTGCTGGAGAGGATGCAAGTGTTCACCAGTGTTTTGGCAGGATGCAGCCCTCCATGGCTTCTAGACAGGCAGCACTACAGGGGTCAAAGCTGTCATATCTCCTTAGATTGGCGGCTGACGGCCTAGGCGAGGGGATGAAGGGTCCGGTCAGCAGTTCATGCCGCCATCTGGAGCAGAGGCACTGGGGCTTCACGAGTTACCCAACCCGCAGGCACATGCCCATGAGTGTGAGAGAGTCAGTTACTTGCAGAACTTGGCTAGACCGAGCGCGAGTATGAGTGAGTACTTAATTTATGACAAACCACTCATGCAGCCAGGCTGGGGGAGATCCCATATATGCGATTCCATCAGCTCCTGCTACTGGTCACTGCCAGGGACAGCGGTAGGCTGTGGGGACCTCTCACGTGACCCATGCAAACAGCAACTATATTCCTAAATATTCTGTTTCTACTTTCTTCAGCTTGATTTTAAAGGCAAACAACAGCTTTTCTAGTTTTCATCAATTATTCATGGACCACTTCAGATAGCCATCAAATATATAATCAAATTAAATTAACGTATCTTGAGTTTTCTAACCCAAGATTTCCTGTTTCAGCCCACAGGATGCCTGCTTCTGTTTGGGTTGCCACTTAATCACTGCATAATATTTGTTTTGGCTTCGTTGTGTGTAAGAAGAGATTTATACCATTCCATCTGGCTGCAGCATGTTAGTCATCACAGGATAAAAGCTCCTCTGTAGGCTGTGCTAGTGTAACACTGCGCTGCGTTATGAAGCTTTGGAAATGAACCCCAGAATGCAGTAACTAAAAATACATATGACTATCTAGTTTGCCACACTGTTTATCAACCTCATCACTCTGTACTAAATAATACATGCCACTTGAGTCTTCTCCCACCTCCTAAATTGCCTACACAAAAATATACATGCAGGCACACGCTCTACACAGCTCTCAAAGAGGCAACTTGTAGTTATGGTAATCCCAGTTTCGTCTATCCCCCTCCAAAACGAAGATATAAGATGCGGTGTGACACAAGGGTTTCATGTGAATTTATTTAGGATGATTTCCCTGTCATTGTTAAAACAGCTCTTAGGGGCCCCAAGATGAATAAGGGTCCCATCGTACTAGGTGTACGACACTCAAAGCTGATTCAAAGACAGTGCCTGCCATCTCAGTCTAAAGAAGAGCTTGACTTGACATCCACTGGAATCAATGGAAAGACTCACATTGACTTCAGGAGACACTGAATCAGGCTCTCAAGGGAAGACAAGCTACAAGAAGTAACTGGTGGATATAGGCTTCACATTTATTGGCACTTAGAGATGTAACAAGGAGTTCTGACAAGTCACAGATGTAAAAAAAAAAAACCAAAACCACACAATAAAACTCTACAACATCATCTCTAATCAAGTGTAAAATAAGTGGAAACAGCAGCAGTTGCAGCACAAAGTACTTCCAGTGGTACTTGTTGCAGATCTGCTATCAACACGTTGGGGTTACAAAAGACAAGAGCAGAGACATTCACACAACAGGGCTGGATTTGCAATGATTCAGTCGTTGCAACAGCTCTTCCAGCAGGGGAAAAAAATAATCAAAGGGAAGGTGCCTTCCCGTTAATCCTACCTGCCACTCCTGACCGATGCCCTGCAGCCGGGAGCCTGACTGCCTTGCTGCCAACCCTGTGATGGCCAGCTGGCACTCGTGTAACTGAGGGACTCTTCCAAAGACATCCTTACAAGGTCCTTCAAACCCAGTGTGACCTGAGACTGAGGGGTACATGACCCTGTTTTTAGCAGACCTATTTTCCCCATGTACCTGTCATTAACGGATTCCAGCCATGGCTGTGACACAAGTGCAAGGACAGACACCCAGAAGCCATTTTAACATGGTGTCCCTTCAAGCCAGTTCTATTCTGACCAGTCACAGCACTTACCATATCTCTGATGTCAGCACAGAGCACTTGCAGGACGCTTTCCTCCATGACCATAACACACATGTGACTGTGACTGACCTACCTGTGACAGCACTCAGGTGTCATGTCATCCTCTCCCGTTGTTGGCCAGAGAACCATGGCATTTGCATCAGGTCTGGAGCAGCATGAATTTCTTTTCTCCAGCTCTTGCCAAGGGTGGGTTTGTAGGCAAGCTCCTCCTGCTGATACCTCGAAGCAGCACGTTGGGGAGTACTTCAGACAGCGTTTTTCTCCTAGCATCAGCTCCACCTTCCGTCAAAGATGGTCTTTAAATGTGACGTCAAGCCTGGGACTTTGACTGCAGCCACCCGTAGAGGCTAGGACCCCCCATTCTAGCAGATCACTTGCAAACTCCTGCAAGATAAGCACCTTAGCTTTCTATGCAACAAGTCAACTACCTCGCATGCCAGAGCAGTCCAGCCTTTCCAAAACCCTAGGCTGGGAAACACTGTGCACATCTCCACAGGCCACACACAGGCTCCCCTTCCTTTACCATGTGATCTGGGGTGATTCATGGGAGGTTCAAGGACTGCTGGGCTCCAGTGGTGGGCAATAGCGACCGCTCTCCTTTACCTGCACCCCCAGCAGGAGACCACGGGTCAGGGGGCTGCACCCACCCAAGCTTCCCCTCCAACCTCTCAGCACCGTGTGGGTAGGGATTTGGCTTCTTCACCCATCCACGTCATTGGCTTGGACAATTGCATCGGCCATTGTGTTGCACAGACGTACACCTGACAAAAGAGGGGACAAATTCGACCCACACCCACCTGTTGGGTGAATTACAAAAGGTGAACCACCCTCCAAAAGGTAAGTGCAAAGAAACAGCGGGGCAGGTACCCTGGTACTTTCTGCTGCAGGATCACTGACACCTTCCTCAGCAGTTTTACACATTGGCTCTGGGGTAGACATTGCATCCATGTACAGATAGAAAAGTTCCTGGAAAACCTCTTATCCTTGGTATTCTTGCCTGGGTCCTTCTAACCAGCGCTTTATTTCCTGGGGGAGAAAAAAGAGTCAGTTTAAAACGTTATTTTAAGGAAAGGAAGGTAGATACCATCAGAAGGCAATTCGCTGAGCAGAGTAACAGCTGAACAGGAGAAGCTGTTTTACTCGTTGAGTGGCGTTTTAGGTACAATGGTTTACATTTTAGATAATTCAGTGTATCAACTGTACAACAAAAGTAATTCAATGATACCATTTTCAGCCTTTGAGCAGAATGGATCTTAATTGCCAAAGAGACATTTTCCTTCATATCTCTGGATCTGTACTTCATGATTTTTGTCCTTTGAGCCTCAGAAAATTGCAGCTCTCTCCTGATTAAGTGCTTAATTGTGGTCAGTGCTTTTCAAAGTATTTTCAGCAGTTAGCTTAAGTTCCACTTCAGACACACACCGTTATCGACTTCTTTATCAACTCGCACAGTTTCCCTGCATCGAATGCTTTCTGGAGTATACTTGGTGGGCCTTGATCACATCCCTGTTTCGCAGGGACTCAAGTGGAAAGCCAGATGCCCAGACAACCAGACAGCACTCGCTTAGCTTGGGCTTCAGCAAGACTTTTTCTTACCTGCCTTCAAGGTTTTTTCCTCGTCTGAAGTGACAGAGTTGCACTTCAGTCCGGGAAGCAGGGGTGGAACGGGCAGGCAGCTGTGCGAAACCACGACACCGGCACCCGCCACCGGATCACATCGTGCACTGACCCCTCGCCTGCCCTCTGCACAGAGATCAGCAGCAGCTGAATCCCAACTATTTAGCTGGATTTGCCAGGAAACCAAAGGAATTTAACCATGATTTTAAACCAGGAACTACACCCCAGCGTGGGATGTGCTAAAGTCTATGGAGGCAGTGTTGAAAGCGTCCCCCTAGTTTTAAGACCTTGCTCTAAATTAGGAAGTATAAGGACTAAACACCTTTTTTTTCCCCCCCTCAGTTCTGAAGCAGGTGATCAGGTAATACTGTCAGTTCTGTGTGGTGTGGGAGCTTTTGCACGTGCCCAGTGGGCCCAGCCTCCAGCTGCCTGCTCCAAAAGATCTACATGGGCTCAGAGTGCTCTTTGGACAAGGATATGGGTAACCCTCACTTGAGAGCTGCTCCCAAGATAAGTGATTGCTTTTTTTTCAGGTATTTCAGCTTCTGACTAATGGAGTAGAACAGGGAAAGGGGCATTTGCCTCGGTATGAAAAGGTACCTACCCCTTTGGCCAGGGTGCTGCTCCCACGGCCTTTTGCCCCCGACAGTACTTATAGCCCTGTTGTCACCACCTTTGTCATGACAGTCCAGCTGCAGCCAAGGATGATCTAGAGCTGCCCAAAGAAGAAAGCCTGGTTATCGCCAGCCTTCCAGGTTGATATAAAAAATGCTGGCTGGACCACAATAAACTGGGTTGCATCAATATCATTCCTACATTTTGGCGCTGTGGATGTCTTCCTCCATGGAGGAGGACAAGCCACAGCTGCTTACCAAACAGCACCCGAGGACAGCCCCCGCTGCGTGCTCAGCAAGCACTGATGCAGCATCCCGTTGATGGGAGAAGACCACCGCTGTGCATCAGTAGGTGTCAACAAGGACTCACAACTTTATCCCTGACGCTTACAAAGCCGTGGGAACACATTGATGGAGGGTTCAAACTTCTAACTTCACAGCACTAGGAAATTAAACATGACATTTGAACTCTTTCCTAGAAACCTTGCAATAGGTCTCCACAGATTGCTGTCACATTTTAAAACTTCAATTGTGCATTGTACCACCGTGAACTATCAAGTATAGATTACTGTTGGGGGTGAAACACTTAAAAGATTTCCAGTTGTGTAGTTTTCACAGCTCTGTAGTAAAAATCACATTGGCAGAAACCTGCTGGATTTTAAAAACAAAGAATATCCCAGCACAGTTTAGAAATACTTATGTTTGGGCAAAGGTACTACAAATCAGTGCAGACCTTTACCTCTGGACATTTGAGCAATCCACTTGAGACGTGGGATCTCTGCAGCGCAGGGCTCATGCTGTAGCGATGACCGAGTGTACCTACCTGAGCTCCACCTCGGCTGGGGACAGGCTGCTCCTCACGTCATCACGTGAGCAACACTCTGCAGACAGGCACACAACGGCTGGGGACAGCTCCAGCCTCGCCACACAATTAATTGCTTTTTCTCCATTTTATGTAAATTTGCAAGAAGGTCTTGAAAGGTTTAATGGCTTCTCTGCACTGTGGTTTTGAATTTAGGGGGTCAAGAAACAGCCCCAGTTAAGATCAAGTCTCACTCGGGGCACTCTGAGGTGTCTCAAGGGGCTCAGTTCAACTGCACAGCTCTGAAAAGTTTTCCATAAATTAGATGTCAGGAACGGAGTTAACCAGCCCTCAGCTACACGTTCAGCCACAAAGTCTTGAAGAGACTCATCACTTCATGGACACTTCATTATACTTGAGCCAATTATCACTTGCTATTTCTAGCTGTGCATTTCATATGTCATGGTTCCTGAACAAGGATCACCCATGGCTCCCCAAAAAGTTTCCAGCTGTGGGAAAACTTGTGGGGTTTAAGTCTACAGAAGCAGTAGATGACACTGGAAGTGGTGCCACCGGTTGACGTTCAGACAATAGAGCTGCTAATGGTTAATATAATAATATTTTCATTTCATGGTACATGAGAAAAGATAATTACTTTCAGGGTTTAAGAACTGAATGTGTTGATCCAAATGTAATCTCTGTATTTTAGCATTTGATTATTACAATAGAAATACAAATGTCAATGGGCTGTAGTAACCTAAGTTATCAGAAGGAAAAAAAAAAAAAAAAAAAAAAAAAAAAAAAGAGAGATGTGTTACTTAAATTTCAGTACAGAGGGATGAGCAGAAGCCAAAAAGGGACTTGTAACTTTTGTTAAATAAAAAAGTAATTCTGAAAAGAGAGCCAAGAGCTTTTGTTTTTCATAGATGACCCTTATGCTACATCCAGAACAAGTGAAGGCCAGGAGGGTGCAGCCAGAAGGGAAAGTGCAGGTCATTTCCATTTCTTGATCACCCAAATCAGAGATATGAAGACCTGAATGGCTCATCTTCCACAGTGAGGAAGATCCATGTTTCATAGCCATTTAGTGACAGTGCAGCTGTAGCCACCGACTCCATTGTCGTGAGTTAATAAGGGAAACCCAAAATACACTTGGAGACAGGTCTGAGCAATGCTTCATCAACAGTTTCACAGGCTCAAAGACTGAAGATGCTTTTGTATTTCCATTCCTTATCTTTTTTTTTTTTTTGCAACCCAGTTGGCATCATTCTCTGGCATCTTCTTTCACCTTTGTAAGCGCAGATGGGCTTGTTTGTCCCTCTTATCCCAAACCTGCTCTAATGAATATGGCATGCAAAGAATTTTCTATACACCCCAGCCCAATTCAATACAAAACTGATGCAGAGAGTCTAACCAGCAGCCCCAACAGAGCAAAGCCCATCTATTAACTAGTTTAGAAATGAAGCATTGTCCTCTAGGAAGAGATCCCTATTCTGAACTTCTTGCTAAAAGCATCTAACACAAACTGTGTAATAGTTAATAACAAGAGTGTGCTGCCAAGAATTGATTCAAATTGTTATGATTTACTGTTGAACAAGCTATTGCCTTGATTTCTTAGCAAAGTTCAAGTTTACAGCAGACTGATTAGTCCTGCTAACATTCCTGAAGCACCTGCCGTTGTAAGAAATTTTATTAAATTGCAGCATCGGCGGCTGTTCAAAGTTTGTGTGCCTTATTGCAATTGATGACAGCAAAATAAAGAAATAAAGAAAGGGGGAGGGAGGGGAACTCTGTTTGTTAAGGTTTTTTCTTTTTCCTTTTCAATAAAATGTCAACTCCATTATATAGATGTCAACTCCATTACTGTAATGCTCCTTCTGTAACCTCAACATGTAACTATCTGCTAATAAAACAAGTTTCTCAGAGAAAGTGCTGAGGGCAAGCATACCCGCCATAGGTTTCAATCTGTTTAAGAAAATGCCTGTTTATCCCTGTAGGCACAAATACCATTTTCATTAATCTGTTTTCCTGGTTGCCTTTGTCGCCCAAAAATAAAAACTTGCTCCTTATCCCAAGGAGCCTGCAGTGGTCATTGTTATAAGAGAAGTCAGAAAATATGAAGAGCAACACCCAGCATGCCAGTGGGGCCACAAAAAAGCTGCATTAGACAGCAGCAAAGATGGGAGAAATAGAGAAGCAGCTGCCCCAGCATCCTGCTCCAGCAAGGAGACCCCCCGCCGATGCGCAGCCAAAGCCTTGGTGGGACTTCCCCCAGGCATATACCCCCCAAACCAGCAAGATCTGAAAGCCCGGGCAACCCTACAGGCAGGATGCAGTGTAACCATCAGCCCACAGGCACTTTCAGCCATACCACTGAACCTCTCTAGGGGCTTGGACAGGTTTGTGTGTTCACGAGGTCAGGATGCATTTGGGAAGAGAGAACGGGTGTATGAAACCAGAGACTGCTTGTAAGCACCATTCCCCCACAGCTCATTAAAAAAAAATAAAAAAATAAAAAAACCTCCTAGTTTTAAATAAACAAAACATGATGGGGCAAGACCCTCACCCTTTCCCAGGCAATAGCTGCGAGAAGCCTGGAGGAGGACAGATTTCCTCCTGCAATCTCAGGTTTGTTGGCTGTACACATCAATACGAAGACAAAGATGAGTACATATTTAAAAAAGAATAAAGAAATCCATTCCAGAACGGGAGCTGTTTAGATAATTGATTTCCCTTGGACTTACAAGCACTAAATAACACCCACTGAGCCACATCTCTGAGATAACCTTTTCCTTCAAATCTCTCTTCCAAAGGATTGGCCTTTGACAGAGGCATCTTTCAAAGTGCAAATCTAGCAAGCTTTAAGCCAGCTCATAGGTAAGACCTTTCTGAAAGAACGCGATGATGATTCCTCAAGCAATTATTTTTTCTTAGTATCCTTTGCATAGAGAGAGCTAATTAACTGCCTGCCAGGTTCTGCAGATTCACAGTGAAAAATGAAGTAGCACAAATGTCATAATTAATTAGCAGTTTAATGCTAGAATGAACATAGCAAAGGTGCTATAAATATTCAAGCGACAGGACCTCCACACCAGCATGTGCTCGCTGTGCAGCCTGCCCCGGCGGGGATGTTGTTGGGGATTTTGTGTGCCAGGAACCACACAGTGGAGCCCCAAATCGCCATCCCTTAGCAGTAAGCTCAGCCGGAATCACAGAGGAATGAGGAATAATGTGTCATCTCCCACCTTCGTGCTGTTGGCCGTCTTCCCCCCAGAAGCCATGCAGTGGAAGCTCACTCTGGGCAGTGATCTCCACGGCTTGGATCCCCTACACCACCACAGGCACTGCCCCGGTGGGTCCCAGGGCTCAGGATGGTTTGCACAGCCCCAAACCCCGCTGCTTTCCAAAGAAGTAAGGTCAGTCCTGCCTTTCCCCCTCCTGCTATCAGGACATCTTTTTCCCCTGTATTTTTAGTGACACAATGGTGACGGTGGACATCAGCCAGCTTCCCAGGGCCTCTCACGACACAGTTCCCACCTTGCATGGGGTGGATGTGATGAGACGGCCATTTTTTGCACATAGACCCAAAGCCTTCAAAAGCCTCACGTGGGTTGCGGTCCCATCCCACAGAGAGGAAAAGAACGCATCAGCACGCAGAGTTACCAGCTTCCCCATGGACCAATGCAGACCGGGAGGAGTTTAGACCTGGCTCAAACCCAATGCCTTACACTAGACACGCAATGTGAATTAAAAAAAATAAATTAATTAAAACCCATCAAAATTGACTCTTGGGAAGAATAAAAACCCAAGAAACCCCCTGAGAAGACACTCACCCCCACCCTTGCCTCTCGAGCAGATATGTCCAGCTGTCCCAGGCGCTGGGGAGCTATCCTGGTTTTGGCTGGGATAGAGTTAATTTTCATCCTTGTAGCTGCTGTGCTTTGGATTTAGTATGAGAACAATGTTGATAAAACATATTGTTTTAGTTGTTGCTAAGTAATGCTTATATTAAGTGAAGGACTTTTTCAGCTTCCTGTAGAAGCTGTGAGGGAGCACAGCCAGAACAAGCTGGCCACAGGAGCGTTCCATACCATAGACATCATGCTCAGTACGTACGGTTGGCCGGGGGGAGCAGGAATCTGCGATCACTGCTCGGGATGGGGTGGGCAACCAGTCATTGCGTGGTGAGAGCAGTTGTATTGCATCACTCATTTTGTATATTCTTTTACCATTATTATAATTTTCTCTCCCATTACCATTCTATCAAACTGTCCTTATCTCAACCAGTTACTTTTTTTTTTTCTTCTTTCTTTCTTTGTCTCCCTCTTCTCCCTATCCCACTGGGGGTGGGGGTGAGGGGAGTGAGTGAATGGCTGCATGGCCCTGGTTGCCAGCTGGGGTTAAACCACGACAGGAGCGTACTCACCCATACTTGAAGCCCAGCACGGGACAGCTCTGCCTGGGATATCTCGCATGCTGCTGCAGGCTCTAGTCCAGCCCTCATAAGCCTACGAGGCATGATGGAGCAGCTCAGGCGCAGTTCCCACCCTAAAAATAAGTGACTGTGGGGCTCAGACATGGTTCCCACCCTGAGTAGTCCAAGGGCTCTGGAACACAGCAGGGTCCTGCAGAAAAAAAAAACAACCAAAAACAAAAAGGAGGGGGAACTTACAGATGTCTGTGGCTCCTTTCACATGTGGTGCCCAGGCACCCACAGTTCCCTCAGCTCCCCCCTCTTCCACATTCACCTGCAGGAGATTTTGGGGGTGAAGAGTAAGCAGATAAATGAAGCCACTCTGCCAGGCACACATCTCCAGAGCATCCTAGGCAGCGGTGCCATCATTGCCATCTGCTCTGCTTTGCTAGTTATGGAAGGCAATGCTGCTTTTTAATTTTTTTTTTTTTTTTAATGCCACTATTGCTTTGCAGACTGCAACTCCATGGTGACAAGCACCGCCAGGAAACCTGTGACACTCACAGGTCAGAGCCTGCACAGCATGTGCGGCAGGAAGGGAAGAAAACAATGAACTGAAGCAGTAACCCAGGGTATGAAAAAGAGGATAGCCTTGAAGATGAGAAAACACATAGCAGAGAAGAGAAGGTCCTTAACTTAAGTTTCCTCTTTTTTTAACCTAATGCAATCTTTTATTAACGTAATCTGGAAGAGGCCAGCACCTCTTAAACATCTGCTTGGATGTTTTGTTCAAGTATCAAACTTCTCTTTCCTTCGCCTCCGCTGTTTAACATGCCTGGCCTGGCAATGGCGTTTTTCTGCACTTCAAAAATGTGACGTATTCAGGCTTCCCCCCCCCCCGAAAGTGCTGCCTCCTGCAGGTGAGAGCAGTGAAATAATGGCTCGGTTGTGTTCATCAGTCATTAGGGTACCACGCACCGTGGAGCTCAGCCTGTGAACGCCACTCCTCGGAATGCAGAAGCCTGTTCCAGAACCTGGGAAGGCATCAGCAGGGCATTCACCTACCTACAGCCTTCCAAACCCCAAAGGTAATTTCCCTGTGAAACAGCTTTGGATCCAGGCAAAGGTGGCTACAGTCATGGGGCAATCTGGGAGATGCCTTTACGGAGTGCCTCTTACCACTGCTTGCTCATTTGAGAGCAGAAGTAGTCTCCTCCAGGTTCACATCATTCATAAAACAAGTTTAACCAGCTCCAACTGAGAGTGTCGACCTGTGCTGTTATTCCCAGCTCTGGCTGTTCACTGCTCTGCTCTCCCATGTCCGGATCACCTCCAACCAGGCTGTGCCACAAACTTCCATACGCATTCAGACCCCACAAAATGCTAAACTACAAACTCATTGGATATATAAGTCAGATTTAAAGAGTGTCTGTGTGGCCTTTGCTAGTCCTGCACAAGAGACCGGCCCTTTACTGGAACAGCACCGTGTGTTAATCAAGTTACTAATCCCGGCTGAGCCCGGCAAGGGCAGCGCAGCAGAGGATGGTGAGATGTTAATGTGGCTGTCCAGTGCTCAACCAGAGCTGGCTTTGCCCCAGCAGGATTTATAAAGTTATTTCAGTACCTGGAGATGCAGACAGGCATCCAACGAGACACAAAAGACCAGTTGGTACCTGACTGCAGTGTCCATGGGTGCTCTGGGTGCATTGGAGTGGTCCAGCGGTATTAGACTGCAGCCTGAAATCCCCGGTGCCCTTGCAGAGACCACATCCCATTTCGGAGCATGACTCCCATCGATTTTTTTCACTAGGGTTTACGGTCCTTCATGAGGTCTGAAAAGCCCCACTCATGTCACCCAAACTGCCAGACACCCTGTCCACCCCGAGCAGGCGTGGGGTAGCCTAACGGGAAACCTCCCTCTGCACAAAAAGGGCAGAGGAATGGGGCATCCAGGGCACAGAGACTCCCTCTCCCAGCCAAAGATCACCTTGTACCCCCCCACACACCATCCACCCGTCCCGCTCCTGGCTGGCTCTGCTCAGTCCATGTGACAGCATTCAGACCCAAGCTCACTTTGGTTAATTAATTTCAAGTGTTGCCTCTTGATTCCCGATAGCCAACACCGCAAGTCAT
Organism: Charadrius vociferus; assembly: GCF_000708025.1. Lineage (NCBI taxonomy): Eukaryota > Metazoa > Chordata > Aves > Charadriiformes > Charadriidae > Charadrius > Charadrius vociferus. Next base: position 891,032 of record NW_009648550.1, on the reverse strand, counting down.
CTTACATGCATTGGCTTCCTTCAGTGTAATTAAAAGAAAAAGCTCAGACACGATTTCTTCTTTAGAAAACTCTCTTTCTGGCGGCTCTATTACCCATTTCTGATTTCCTGAGAATATTTGTTCTATTAATCTGCATATTCCAGTCCTCCCATAGCAGGGAGCATCACCGCCAGTAATCACCCAGTTCCAGCAACCCCAGGGACCCACACACAGACACCAGAAGCAGCCGAGTCAGAAAAGCTGACTGGAGGACCAGCATGTCACCTGCAAGCTCGGGTGCCCTTCGCAAGGTCCTGACTTGAGGTGAGCGAGCAGCAGAGCTGGCTGTCACATCACAGCTCCCGCAGGTCTATCCCAGTGAGAAAGCTCTGCCACATCTGGTCTGTGGCTCCTTCCTCATCACAGGAGAGGGGAGCAAGCCCCAAAGCTGCCATGGGGGGTAATGCTCTACTGCATTAGACTATATATATATATATATACACATATATACATACACACACACATACCCCACCATGTCCCCCGTCCAGGCTAAACACAGACTGAGGGAGAGAAGAGAGAGGACCATATTTTTACCCTTTTGCCCACCGCTTTTGGCAGTCAGTGATGACCCTATTATAACCCTCACCTCCCAAAACAGCCAAATCCCCCGCTGCCACCGGGGAGGTGGCCACACCTCAGGCACCCGCACTGCCCCGCAGAAATGGCCACGACCTCCTCTCTCAGGAGGGGTGAGCAGGACCTGCTCCTCAGCTCCCTTTCACTTCATCAGGCCAGATGGGGTAGGCCCTCCCTCCACAGGCAATCCACGGGGCGATAAACATCCCTTAAAGCCCAGCTTAACAGCCGAGTGCCATTTAACACCAACACCCACACTTGCACCTGCACCCACGAAGAACAAAGCCCCGTGGAGCAGCTTCCCTCACTCTCCACATCACTGGGAAATGAACCGTTTTGCCATGCCCCGGCCTGTGCCAGGTCCTGCACCCAGGCTGCCCGTCAGACGCTCCACAGGGCTTGCACGGAAACTCTTTCTCCAGAGCTGTCCCACCCAGGCTCAGCCTCTTCCATCAAGATTTGTTTTCTCCCCTCCTCTGGTTGTCACCTTGCTCTGCTCAGGCTCCCGGAGCCAGGGCTCTGAGTAACTATGGTTACTTCTAATTGTACAGGGAATATTATTCTGACTTCAAAGGTAACGGAAAGGATCCTTCAGGAAGTGTCTCTACTTTGCGATTTCCTCACATGGTATCTAAATCTAACCCAAAGAGTCACCTTGACCATGTGCTGATGTAAGGATGCCAACAAAAGTGGCTCGGAGATGTAATCATATGAGTATGGGGGTTTTTTTCATCTTTTTTTTTTTTTTCTTTTTTCTCCTTTCCAAAGAAAGCCCATGCGTTGCTAAATGCCTGTCTGGGGTTTTGCATGGAGCCAACTCTCTGAAGACTGTCTCACTTCTCAACCTACTATCCAGACTGGATATGGGCAGCCTTTCACTCTCTAATCCTCCCTGATAATATAGAATATTTTGTACAGTTTGCTAAATAAACTGTTTGCAATACGGACTCCTGAACATGCACACAGACCAGTGTCTGAGGGCCTTTCTGCACTCCAGAAGAGTTTGGCCTCCCGAAGGGACAGCAACACACAGAGGCACGAAACCCTCCGGCAGATGAGGGCCCAGCAGCTACAGTAAACTCCAGTACAAACTGAGGGTCAGAGTTTCATAAGCCAGCAACGATGTCAGACCTGATAAAGAGCTCCACTCTCTCCTGACCTGGGCACAGGAGAAGATGGATACAGGGAGACAAAGAGATAGTGTTAAATTAATAAAATACTCAAGTAAGGGGACTTAGGGGAAACACTAAGCCTTCTTCGGCGGAGGAAAGAAGTTACTTGGATTTGAGTAGCATCAACATCAGCAGAAAGGCCTCTCCTGCATGACAGAGCAGGATAGGACTGGTGTCATCAAAATTCACCCCCATGCCACACAAGTGTAACAGAACCCCGACGTCCTCTACGTGCATCTAACCAAGCGGCCAAGGAGCATGAAGGGGTTTGATAACCCCTCTGCCAGTGCAAGGCACAGCCCAGACCGGCTAACCGCGTGTGGACAAACAGGCACATCCCGTGGAAAGGGGCTCCTCTTCCAAAGCCAGAAGCAACTATGAGCAACGTGCACCAGGCAGAAATTTTAAACAGTGACAGAAAACGACTCAGGAGCCCAGATTTTACTGGCGCTCCCTTGCAGAGAAATCATCGAGCCCCACACACTGCGGCGACAGGGAAAGCCAGCCTCGTTATACAACCCTGCTAATTAAAAAGGAAGGGAAAACAATATGGAATAAAAGAACACTATACCAACAATGAGGGAAGGAGAAGTTGGCCAGGAGGCTGCGGCACAGCACAAAGGAGCCAACGGCGGCGCAAGCCCGCTGCTAGCGGACACGGCACAGGGTTCAGTGAACCTTGCAGAAAAGGCTGAGATGCCAAATAAATATTTACATTCTGTTATTTGAGGAAAAGCTGGATGAGATGCCACCATCACACAGCACTGAAATACTTTCTACTGCATCAAAAATCAGGAAAACATTAAAAGCAGCTCTTGGATATTTCACTTAACCAGGAGGACCAACATTTCCCACACCTGAGAGCTCCACAGGAGACAGCTCTCTTCACATCACCGCATTTCTCTTGCCAGAAACCTTTCCCAGCCAGATCTGAGGACACAAGACATTTACCTGGGATCTCTGTAGCTGGGAACATCCCCTTCCACAGGCAGGGGGAAAACTGGCTTTTGCTCCCATGGCTGCAGAAGCTGCCACCCAAGCCCCACTCCAAGCAAAGCAGAAAGGGGGCAGAGCCCACAGCAGCTCCCAGGGAACCTCTCACCTGCCCATGGGCCTTAATAAACTTGTGTGTGTCTCCACGCAGGAGCCAATTGAGGCTCCCAACAGCAGCCCACATCTGTGTGAGCCACAAGCAGCCGGCCGCAGTGATGCACCCCCGCGGGCTGCCAGCTCCACCGCAGGGCACCAACGACTGGCAAGAAATACAAGAACTGGGAGCTGGCAGCAGAGTCGGTGCCCATTAATGTGCAAAACGCATCGGGGTGAACAATCTTGTCATTATTTCAAGGAGAGGAAAACACGCTTAGTGGAGGTAACTGCTGATATCATCTAACCCAGGCCCAAGGGAGTCACTGAATACAGAATCAGCGCCAGATGAAATCAATGTAATCCTCGTTAACAGCATCGGCAACTGATCTCAGGCGATAGCTGCACCTACTGCCAACTCACAGGGTGTTTCTAGAGGGGTCTTGTGCTGCTCAGCATCTCTTCCAGCAGTTCGGAAGAAACTCTGAAAGGACCGCTATTATTTTCAGCCACCCTCCAAATTAACAGCATGGAAAATGGCTACAGGGAAGAGTTTACTTCCAAAAGGTGATCGGAGCCACGCAGCGCCCAGCTGTGGTTGCACGCTGTGGGTTTTACGCAGCCAAACGCAGCATCCATGTGCCGGGGTACCAAAAGCAGACGGGGGATGAACCCTCACGGGCTCTCTCGAGGGCACAGCCAGCATCCACCCAGGGGATGGGATAGGCACTGCCCCGAGCCCGCAGCGCGGATGGGGCAGGTGCAGACAACCAGATAAACGTGCCTTCGCTCCGCACACGAGCTGCTCCGGGGAGCAGCAGGTGATGGGATGGATATCTGGTGGGGCTCGGGAGGTGATTTCAGCCCAACACACAGCATCTGTGAGGCACTGCAGACACCCTGCCTGCTACAGGCGCTGGGAAAACATTCCTCAGGATAAAAGACCCAAGGAAAAAAATCGACCTAGCAAGCAGGACTTTCAGGGAAGGTTTTGAGAAGTTCAGTGTGTTTAGTGTTGTTGTTTTTTTTTTCCCCAAAAAATAACCTAAGGAAAACCTACTGTCACAAGGAAATATATTGTAAGCAGTAAGTGTCTGATGGCAATTTTCATCGTGTAAAGACAGGACGCATGAAGGGAACCCTAAGGCTGAATAGATGTCAGGTGCAGTGAGAATAACACACACACACACCCTATAAGCCTGGCATTGACTTTAGAATAAGCAAAAGCCCCAAACCTGCAACAACATCTCCTGCAGTGTCTGTGCCCCCTATGGTGGCACCACCGGGTGTTGCTGCTGGCAAGCACCAACCCGCCTTGAGCAAATACCCCAGCTATTAATTCCTGCCACAATTACTTTTTAAAGAGCTTGATTTCCCCTGGAAAGGGAGATGCACACCCACCCAGGCGCAGGCAGCAAGACCAACATCTGCAGCAGGAGCAGACATCTCTTTATGCCACATAAATATCTTTCTTTCCCTGTGAACAGGCCATTTAGTGACACTTAAAACTACTAAATCTGGGGTTTATGTGGAAATCATTTTAGAGTGCACTGGAAACCCCAGGTTCCTTTTTCAATCTAACAACGTCTTTAGAAAGCAATTCTTTAAGCCTCCATTTCCAAGACCCTTTTAATCTCTGCAAATTATTGGTAAGAGCTGAATCAAGGCAAACTGCCATCAACTGTGATCACAACACTGTAACTCTGCAATGAGCGACTATCGCTGATTATTTAGAAGAAACTATTGCTTTTAGGCAAGCTGCCACTGAAATAAATTAGCATTTAAACTGGATTATTGAAAAACGCAAAAAAAAAAAAAATCTGCCTCTATCTATATGTCAATTGTGTCTTGCCAAGGTCAATATCTGTACTGTAATAGGCACGGTCTCAAATAGCAAGAACAACTTATGTGTGGAAATGAGCACCGTACGGCCAAAATATGTCATTATTATCAGAAAGACAAACTGATCTCTGAAATAACATCTGCACTCCCACAGCTTTAAATAAAGGTGACCTTCTGCGGAAGGCATGTCATCGAGGAGCGAGGAAAATAATTCAAAAAAATTAAAACCTAATAGTTTGACTTCTCGGTAGCTTCTCTCCTATCACTGTCAGCATTATTGCATTTGTTATGTCTTTTTTGAAAATTTCCTTTTGAAACTACTTTGCTTGAAATCTGCAGCTTGATCTTTCCAGGCTACGGAAGGACACGGTCCATTTTTGCACAGCACCTCCAAGTAATGATTGATTAAGTTAGAAAAATATACAATCTGTAAATGAGGACGACTATAAAGGATTTTTGTGTGAAACATTTGCCATATCAATAGGATTTTCTTTAGCACCAGTCAAGCACATTCTAATGAAATGAAACATTTTCTCCCCGTCGGAAAATCCAGTCACTGAAGTTGAACCGGAACAAAGGAGCGCGTCGGGTTTCTGCTAGAGTAAAACAGAAAAGGGAAAAAATCACCTCGATGCTTCATTTTAACGGGGACCAAATATTTCATACTGACCCTGCCAAAAGGCTCCATTGCAGGAAAGTTACGATGCCCAGTTTACAAACTGATGAAAGATTTCATTACAATGTTATGCTTTTTATAAAACAAAACCAAAAACAACAAAACAACAAAACCATGCTACCGATGTGGGAAAAATTCTGGGGTGTTTTCAGTGTAAAACAAACACCAGGAATTTTTTGGCTGCATCTCTTTCAGCTACTCCCAGGCTGTGCTTCCCCTTTGGCTTTGTACGGGGCTGCAGGCAGGAGCGGCCTCTGTCCCCAGGGAATCTGGGCGAGGGGTGTCACCCTCATCTCTGGAGGACCCAGCAGGCGGGAGACCCAGCTCAGTCCCTCCTGCCTCCCAAGGGACCCACCACAGACCTCGAGGGCCCGTCCCAGCCCCGTCACTGGTGAAATGCCCTGCATCGCTCCTCGTCCCAGCTCCTCTAACAGGAGTTTTGGCCATGGCTGTCCTGTCAGGGTGATTTTCCTACCGGCTCACCCTTCCTGGGCTGCTCTCCTGCTGGGCAGACCCGTTGTATTTCACTCCTTGTGCACAAGGTCCCCAGTTAACTGTTTCGGTGCGTAAGCATCTCGGTGCATAAGGTGGCTGGTTTGTTACCAAAGATCTCAGTGAGATCCCAAAACTCCTCCCTGCCCCAGTGGTTTGCAGGGAAACATCCCCAGGGCACCGGGAGCAGCTTCTTCCCCTCCCGGGAAGAACAGCAGGAACACCACTCACCACCTCTCCCAGCCGATCTCCATCCATCCACCCATCCACCTCCCAGGAGTCTCACCTGCATGGAGCCGGGGCTGCTGCAGGCTCCTTGCTCTGCTAAGCTGCAGGTTAACCCCAGGGCTGTTTCCCTGCGAGGCTGACCGGGGTCCTCCTCCCCTCCTCCCGCCTGGCTGGGGGCGCTCAGCCCTCATGTCCATCCACTGGGGCAATGCCACCTGCCCTGATGACAAAAGGGCACCTCTCAGTCACGGAGTTTCCAGCAGCTCCAAAAGGGACAGAAAACAGCCTTCAGGAATAAAATAAAATAAAATAAAATAAAATAAAATAAAATAAAATAAAATAAAATAAAATAAAATAAAATAATAAAATAAGCATGTAACTGCCAGCCTTTTGAGGAAGACTCTGGCAAAACAAGACCTGAGCTCAGAGGATGCTCAGCAGTGCAGAGCGCAGCACAGCTGTAACCTCGGCACCTGGAAATGCCCGCAGTGGTGGGTACAGGCAGCAGGGTCCCATCCTTCAGGGTGAGCAGGCAGAGCTGTGTCCCTCCCCCCAGGGCTGCCTGCATGGGCAGGCAGGTCTCACTGGTGGGTCCCCCCCAGCCACAGGCCCTCAGCGCCGTTCCCAACGGTGGGCAGCGATGGAAGGGTTTTTAAAACATTTTCTTAAAGCAGGAGGGGGGAAACAGGAGCGGGAAAAAATAACGCAGGTGCCAAGAATTCTGCCTGAACTGTGGGAAAATTGTAGTTGAATAAATTATTGCATGTAAAATTGGTGGGGAGTTGGAGTTTCAGACAGATGAGCAGCCAGAGCAGTAGTGCATGCAGAGGTCTGAACGCTCTTAACTACTGCCCTGCACTGGGGGTCTTCAGAGTTTAAGGCGCAGAACTGTCCTCTCTCTGATTTTTTATCATTTATTTTTCTTTGCTAATCGCCCCAGTGCTGGAGGTGCTTTGCCCAGCACTTCTCACCAAAGGTATCAAGGAAAGGATGGGGTTTGGAGAGCAGCGGGAGGGGCAGGAAAGAGTCCAGTCCCGACGTGCGGGACATCCCTGGCTCCCCAAAATAGGGCTCAGCCCCTCCCGGAGCGGGGCATGGGGAGGTCGGCCAGTGCCTCCCGGGCCGGCCCGGAGACGGACGCCGGGGGGACCCGGAGGCACGGCCGGGAGGCGCAGCGCAGATGCTGCTTATCGCCCGCGCACACATATAGCCGTGTATAGACGGAGAGCGTGTATCCGCGCAGAGATGAGCGGATCTCCCGCAGGTCGGCACCATCCGGCCGTCCCGTCGCGTTTCCCCGGAGCACAGCGAGCGGAGACCGCCTGCAGCCCCCCACCGCC
>NW_009648550.1:880475-880778 GCF_000708025.1 Charadrius vociferus | reverse complement strand
AAACCCGAACGCACCCGGGAGCCCGCGCCGGTGCGCGTATACCTTACAGCCCCCATTGAACGCGAACAATAAATCTTCTGAAGTGCAACTTATCTCAGCAGAATTAATTTTATAAGGGTGCCCCTGAAGTGCAATTTCATTATTATTTGATTGAAGGTAAATTGAATTGTAACTCAAGGTCGAGGAGGCGGCGAGCGGGGCGGGCGGCCGCTGCCTTTTTGGAGGACGGGGAGCGGCCGGAGGAAGAAAATAAAACGAATGGAAGCCCGGCAGCGGCGGAGGGGGTTTTGGCAGAAGAGCCCC
>NW_009648550.1:830638-880332 GCF_000708025.1 Charadrius vociferus | reverse complement strand
GTTCCCGCAGGGAGGGGGGAGGGGGGGGATCGGGCCCCGCAGCGACCGGGGCCGGCGGATGCTGGAGGAGGACCGACGGAGAGCGGTGGGACGGATCGAGGCAGCGGGGTTTGTCCCCTCGCCTCTTCCCCGAGGAAATCCAGCACACCGGGAAAGACACCTCGGAAGTTTCCGGCAATTTTCCTTTCTTTTATTTTTTATTTTCTTTTTTTTGTTTGTTGGTTTGGTTTGGTTTGGTTTTGTTCTTGTTTTTACAATAAAAGGAAACGTTGTTCTCAAGAGTTGGCTGCTTCGTTCTCGGTGTGCGTACGGAGGCGGTTTGACCGCTCCTGGACAACCCAAACCCCCCGGTTTTCCGCCTCCCTCCCAGCCGCTAAGAGGATTTCGTTCCGCGCCCCCCGACTCCTCCATCCTCGGGGGGTCCGCTGAACCTCGGCCTCTCCGGGGGCTCCCCAGTCTCGGGGACCGCCGGGGCTGCGCCGCGAAAGAGCGATTCTGGGTCGGAAAAAAAATGGATTTCGGCCGCTGCCAGCCCAGGGACCGGCTGTCGGCTCCTTCCCAAAGGCCGGGAGGGGAAGGAGGGGGGGGATCCTCGGCGTTCCCCATCCAGACGGCTCCCGGATGGGGAACGCCGGGGATCCCCCCCCCGCCTTCCCCTCCCGGCGGTTGCCGCACGGGGACCGCTCCCTCGGGGGATCCCCATGGCTCTCCCCCCTTCCACGGCCGGGTTCCCACGGGGGACAGCTCGGAGGATGCGGCTCGGAACCTCGGGAAAGGAGCCCCGTGGGGTGAGCGAGCCCCCCCACCTCCAACCCTGGAAGGTATGCTCAGCCCCGGCTTGGAAAACACACATATATATATATAGGTAGAGCAGCTCTAGGACTGTCACCGGGATCCTGTCCCCAAGGGCCATCCCCAAAACACCCCAGCGGCTCCGGGTGCTGGAGAGCGCTGGGATGCAGCCGGGCCACACTCCTGGGCAGGGAGACGCGCAGGCAGCCGCCGCAGACAGCTAGCGGAGGGGTGATGCTCCGCGGTCAGGTCCTGCATCTCATCCCTGCTTGATGGAGCAGAGGAACCGAAGGCCCCGACCAAGTGCATTGCTGCAAAGGTCCGGGTGGGCACCGCATCTCCCAGGGCCAAGGGCAGGCTCTGGGGAGGGTGAAGAGCTAGGCAAGGGGAAATCTGCAGGGACAAGCCCTCCCCAGAACGTTTATCCAGCCCCATTTTTGTATCCCCCGCCCCCAAAACATGGGGAGTGAGGGACAAAAGCCCACTCGCACCCCGGGTTCGTCCTCGGGAGCAGGGGGCACCTTCGGCGGTGTGAGGATGAGCCACTCCACCATTCCTTCCTCCAGCCTTGCACTCAACCACGGCATTTGCATGAAAATTCACTTTGCCTGCCGGTTTTGTTCAGCTCGAAAAAGCAAAATTACTTTTTTGAGACCCAAATATTTTCCCCGCTGAGGGAGAAGGCCATTGGCGAGGGCTGATGGCGTTTCCCAGCTCCGGGCAGGATGGCAACTCTTTGCATTACAATGAAGGATTCCGCTCCACCCTCAATCACTTGAAAATAATGAATCCAGTTTCATGATTTCTTCCTCCCAAGATTACATTGGTCTGGTCTTTTTCCTCGTTGCTGGTGATTAACATCTGGGCCCTCGAAGGAAGGGGCTGAAAAACTACTCACAGGAGCAACCTTGTGTAGGGGTGACAGCCAAGCTTTGAAGTTTACTGATGTATGCAATAAATGTGTTTAATGGAAAAGTCCAAGCATGGCACAATGGAAAGATGTTACATTAACGCTGCTCATTTAACGGGATGTTCATGTCATTGTTTTGATTAAATGAAGATTTTAAATGCTATTGTAGAGGCTGCGTGGAATTATTTTGATATAAATGTGCAGAGGTATCGATAAATATTTAATTTATATTTAATATAAATGTGCAGAGGTATAGACAAAAGATACAAACACCTTCTGGAGCAGGTTGGAAATAAACCACTCGATACTGCTCAGAATTTCAAAAGCCACTTTATAAAGCAAATAAAAATATTTACCGGTTTGGTACACTCACACAGAAAATCCCTAGAAAGAGTCCTAAAAATGAATGGAAACTCTGTACTTTGCAGCTATTTTAAATTATATATCAAAACAGACAAATACACCTTCCGTGCTTGTTTATGTTACAATAACAAAGTCAAAAGCAGGCACAGGTTGTAAAAGTTGAAATGTTTTACTTCAAAGTCCAAAAAATCTCCTCTCTTTGTGAGAAATTCAAGGAAGCATCTGACAAGGAATACCGACAGACGTGTCTTTAAACACCGTGCTCCGCAGGCTGCCTGCTGTGTCTTCCCCAAGAGTTAATAAAATCCGATTTCTATGCATTCTTTAAAACTCCGTGTCTGTTTTCAGGCTCTTATGTGTGGAGTAAAGGATGTTTGGAGTTCAGATTGACAGGCACAGCTAAGCACAGCTTGTATACGCAATAAAGACAAAACAGCACTCCTACCTCATCAAATGTCTCACAAGCAAATTAGCAAGTCTAGTTTACTCCAATTTTCGCAATACGCTATTTCCAAGCGACGTAGCTCCCCACAAAAAAAATAATCAGTTTGGTAAGAAATGTGCACATTTAAAACAAGTATCATCATTTTAAAAACTACAGGGATGTTTCTTAAGGATTCCATTTTTCCCCCCAAATAATAAAAGAACAAAAACAAAACCCCCAGACATTTTCTATACTTAAAAAAAAAAAAAAAAAAAGGTCAAGAGCTAATTCCAGCTGTATCTTCCTGAGGGAGGTGGTAGCGGGTAGGGCCTCCCGGGGCCATATGCCTACAAACAAACAAAAGCAAGCATTTATTTTTTGGATTAACATCATGGTAAACAAGTTAGCCGAGCTTCAGGCGCCATACAAAAATGAGACAATACAGCCTTTGCACAGAAAGGTACCACAGGCAGAGCTGAACCTCTCGTCACGGCGTTTACAGATGCTCTCCTGAAAACACAACCTTTAACTTCCCCCAACGGAGAGGGGTTCTGTACAGCACCGGCCTCAGCTTCCAGCTGTACCGCGGGAGGAGCACCGCTTCTACATCAGAAATACATTCGCCAAAAAAGACAGTACTGAGGATAAGTTATTTCCAAGATGTAACGCCTCTGCATATTCCTTGCTTTCAGCAACACTGGAAGCAAAAAGGTACAAAGTGTTAAAGCCACGTACATACACACACACACACACCTGAAGGGCACATCTGAAATGCAAATTTTTTAATTCCTACAGAAACGTGGGCTTTGCAGTATGTACACTTGGACTTTACGTAGAGCAATGACTGAAACGTCATTTTCGCGGACTCATTAAAGTATCAATTTGAGATGTGTGATGCCTGTGTGCCGTTAGCGGGATTAGGCAGGTTTATTTTTTCAGAGGAAAAAAATAATTTCCCTCAAGTACCAGTTTTCTGGTTGAGTTGTAAGCAATCTTACGCTAAAGCAAGGCAGACATTTTTACAGATAGGCATTATAAAGGAAAAAAAAAATATTGTATTTGTTACAGAATTTTTCAGTACTTGCCCATTTTAGATAATAGGCGAAAGATGCCTAAATCCCACCTCTGAAATCACTGTGAATTAGATATATTATTGTATTTAAATTTACATGAGGCATTCTGTAAATCAACTATCCAGTGAAAAATCTGTTGGAGAATTTCATACAGCCCCCTCGAAACATTTAAAATTATTTCAAAATCTGACCTATTGCAGAGACCAGAAAATTAATTAAATGTGATGCGCTAACGACAGCTACAGGGCTTTGTTTGTTTCTTACTTGGAGGTTTTTTAGTGGGCAAGGGAAGAGTGGCTTCCTTTCATTTCTTTAAAAGAGAAATCCATCTTTACCCTGTCCTGTGGGGGCTCAGAGATGACGGCTGAAACTGAAGGGGCAGCGAGGGAACCTGTGATGGGGGAGGTTCGCTCCAGCCTGCTTCTGTCAGGCAACCCAAAATGACTTTCTGAACGGAAAACCAATTTGTTACACCCTGTTTTTACAGGACTCTGAAAGAGAGGTGCAGAATACACTGTTTCCACTACAAGGAAAGCGTTAAGTTTGTTTTCGAGTTTTATTGCAATTAATTAAAAAAGGAAACTAGTTGACTATATGCCTTGAAAAAGCCTTCCAGTTACATAAATGGCAGCAATGCCTGTACAGAACTACAATTTAGAGGTCTTGTAACAGTTGCACAAGACATTTATCTGGATATTCCGTCGTGCGTTATTACAGACCGAAATAAAAATGTCAAACACCTGCACAACACAATCAAGTTCATTCTTTAGTTTTCTGGAACAGCTGGGAGACACCAACAAATACCTCCCACCACAGAGCAACCCATATCCATGGCAGTTGCATTAATTTTGTAAGCACTTTGTAGCAGCGCGTTTATTAACCTCTTCAGACCATGTTCTGTATGCTGTAAAAAAAGAATTCAGAGGTGAAAGGGACCAAAGATAATTATTTATGCTGCTATGTGTCACCACTTCCACTTGAATCCCTTTTCAAGGCTTTAAAGCTTTGAAATTTACAGGCAGCAATGCTAGATTCAATTATTGGTTTTGCACCCTAAACCCTTTAAGGTAGCTTCTAATTTTACCCCAGTGCTGTCAGCCCCGAGGCAATAATGACATCTGGAAGTTCATTTAAAAATAACACACACACACACACACACACACACACAAAAAGAAAAAAGAAAAAAAGAAACAAAAATTTAAAAGGAGATAAAAAACAGTTGGAAAGCAACACAACCGCAATGGAAATTTTTTAAGAAAGCAAATTTGCTTGAGCTGAAAGATTTGTCCTTAATAACCATCATGTATGTGAATACAAATAAAACTGTTGTCACCATCCAGTTTTAACTTTGTTTCATGATCCAGCAGACATGTCCTGTGCCACTGACAGGTGAATTACATTTTGGGCAGGGCTGCAATATTACCAAACAGCGATATGCCTCCTATTTAATCATTCAGGTGGCAAACAGCTGGAGAGCTGCGAGGGCGGAGGTTTTCTGTCCCCGCCAGGCTGCAGATGTCCACGATGCTCTGAGACCCCACAGTTATGAGACAGCTTTCCAAATGTGAACTAGGAGGGGGTGCCCTCCCTGAGCCCACACTGCAACCATTTCTGGAAGGCAATTCCTGTTCACCTTTGTGATTCCAGCTGTTACGGATGAAGATTTAAGGTTGGGAATTAACTAGTTTAAGCACCGATTCCTTTTGCAAATATATCCGCCTACGCTAGGCAGGATAAAGAGTAGAGAAAGGTACAGCGTAGCAGACAGACTTTTTTCAAGCATCTATTTTCCAGCCCTAGTTAAATACTACCCAGACTCCACCAGCATCAAAATCCTCCACTGATTTTTCTACATTATTACAGCAGCCCCTGTTACGGATTAGTGCAATTATGCATTTATTCCTTTGTCTCCAGTGTTTTAAGTAAACCTGCGTGACAAAAAAATGAAAGATATTTGAAAACTGATCCTATCAATACACCTCACCCAAATTTGACATATACTTAAAAAAAAAACCCAAAAACACTGGGGACTAGTTGGGCAGCACAGCCAGGATTCAAGCCCCACTGTTTCCTCATTAAGCCTAAAGTGATCATAACCCACACTGTCTAGTTTTGCTTATAGCCAAAACCAGTCCTGGAAGGATTTGTACTTGTAATGCCTCCCCACTATACCAGAAGCAAGAGTGCTCGGTGGCATACTCGCTTGTCTTTTTCCCCCGTTTCTGGCTGCAACACCAATATGACAACTGAATGAGCTAAAGACAATTCTTACTCCAGTCTTACAAGCCTCCCCTGCACTAAAAACGCTTCAGGGTAGGAGCTGGGGAGGGGCGAGGGGGGAGAAGGGAATCTCACCGCTGCTAACAAGGGTTCAGCTGAACAAGAGTTTAAGAGTTGGGAGCGCTGGGGCAGACCGCTTGCAGGCTATAGATCTTTTCAGCAGCACCACGTAATCCCGCAGTCGGCAGACAATGCTGAGAACGGTATTAGCAGCGCACAGGCTGTTTCTGCTGGGCTTCGGTCCTGACGAGCTCAACCAGACAGAGAAGCACACGGCACTCTGCGAAAAGCTGCCCCAGCAAAGGCCAAAGGCTCTTCTCTTACAAACTCGGTTCGACAGTCCGTGTTTTTATTGTATTGGCTGCCTCAAAACCCCCACACCGTAACAATGTCATGGTGCAAAAGTGGTTGTGATAGATAGTGCTACCTGAGTCTCCCAACCGCCACAGAAAAGAAAACCAAAGCAGACAAAGAATCAGAGAAACAGTAAAAATGTTGTAAGATGACTTTCACACATGCTGCATGACATTACAATTTAATGGATTGTACTTGCAGTCCCTGCTGGATAAGCAAAGGAGACCTGGATATTACCCAGTACACACACTGCAGGGCAGAATTTACACCTACATGAAAATGACTATCTGCTGCCAATAGCATGGAGAAACAGCCCCAGAAATCAAACACCAAATCTGACGGCGTTTGTGCCTTGGGGAGGTGGGCAGACTGGGAAGAAGAAAAGCAAAGCTAAGAGCGTATGCTAAAAAGTGACTTGTCTTGAGCATGTTTATGAGAGGTAGCTGAACCACGTCCCAAGAGAAGGCAAATATCAAGCAGTTTGTGCCTTAGTTTCATATAAAGGATTGGGAAATAGTGTTGTTACTAGGCAGCAGTAACCTGCCCACAGCTGAGTAATAGTTCTGACTTGCCAAAACAGCAACAGAACTTAAATACGGATATCTGAAATGTATTTTACACTTTTATATAGCACTGTAAATACTCAAATTTCTAGTACAAGAGTATATGCAGATCATCTTTTTACTGGGAACACACGCACAAAGAAAATCACATAAGCAAAGTCACCTGCTACTTTCAAGAAGCATTTTCATTCCGTGGCATTTTCATAAACTGATGACAAAGTCACCTATAATTTTGGATGAGGTTCTCTTATCACGTTCACTTGTTTTCGTTTAACCACACAAAGCTATTTTCACATGTGCTTTCACAGACACGTTTATTCCTCTGGCTACTAGAATCTAACATTTGCATTTAAGCAGTTTTTCAGCTAAGAGAACGCCAATAAACATTCGAGGGGAAAAATAATGAAGTCGCACGAATCTACATTTTAAACATACTGGTGAGAAACCCTTCTATCCTCAAAATGTGCAGCTGATGGATTTCCTTACAGAAGAGGAAGAATCTGCTTGAAATACTTGCTTTCAGATTATGTTTTCTCAGGCTGCAAGAAGCGTGTGACTTGGTAGCATGTTTGATTGACTTCTAATGAAAAGCAGTAGTGGCATAGTCATGGCGTGGGCCCTTCGCCAGGGGTACACGTGGAGGGGCCGGACAAGGCTGGGAGGCTTACCTGTCAGTTCTTGTACTGGTGACACAGCTACTGGGCTAAAACCAGCTCAGGAATACATACCTGTGCTGCATTCACTCTCCACAGCCACACAGGAAGGAAGCCTCATTCAGGGGGAGAACAAAAGATGCAAAACGGGGCAACGTTTTCATACCTGTCTTCCCCTGTCCATCCGATCTTCAGGTCTCTGTGGGTAACTCATTGGTCCACCCAGTCCCTGGTACTGATTTGGCTGGAACTGATTTTGGGATTGCAGCATGCGGTTCCAGGCAAGAAGAGGAGCAGCTCCGGCAGTTCTGTGTAAAGAAGAAACACACTGCGGCATGAACTTAGCTCCTAGAGACAGCTTCACACCACAAAAGCCAAATTGCTATAGTCTTGTATAGTACGTGATTCGATTTGCCTCAGAGTTAAACCAAAAGGCCACACTTGCTTATTGCTTCACCACAGCTCGAAAGGTACAGAACCAGGTACTACCACAAGCAGCAAATTCAATTTTTACAAACCCGAGGTTTTTCAGATTCCTTGGAAGGATTCTGTCTGCCTTTTATTTTAGGGGCAAATTTGCCAATTCATCCGCACTCATCTTGAACGTAGATTAAAACCCAGATATCACCAAGTTAGCTAAACGTAACACACCATCCAAAGAGTAAACATGTGCGATACAGGAGAATGAGGCTTTCTTTTCTAAATGTCCAGACTCTTTCTGGGAGTCCATTCTTTCTAGTTAATTGCAGGTTGCAAATGAATTCTTACTGC
Source organism: Charadrius vociferus (assembly GCF_000708025.1). NCBI lineage: Eukaryota > Metazoa > Chordata > Aves > Charadriiformes > Charadriidae > Charadrius > Charadrius vociferus. The sequence goes on along the minus strand of NW_009648550.1, from coordinate 872,149 downwards.
GAGTATTCTGAATCTAGGGTAGGGGCCTTGGCTGCTTTTTCCCATCCATTATTCTGCTCAATATGTCAGAAGGTCTGATCGGGAAGAAACCTTTTCAAGTTCTATTGATGCCGTTTTCAATTGACCACGGTGACCTAGCAACATAAGCACTAATTGGCATGGACTGACTGACATTTGGTGTACAGTTTATATGGGAACGCAAATTCAACATCCATTATAATGTAGTTTGCCATCCTAGATTACTAGCAGCAAGAAATGTTTTAATTGCCTTTAAGTACCTATTCTAACATTACAATTATAAAGCAACAGGTATAATACATCAAATCATTGTTTGATTAAAAATATTTAGAAAAATGATATAGCCATGATATAGTCTTTAAAGCTGAGCATGGGTAAGGGTACAAATCCTTACAGAATTCATAGCAGTTATGTTTTGCAGTACAATATATCGTTGTAAAGGAAAAAAATTGGATAGTCGAGACAGTTAATCTTTTCTGACCCCTGTTTAAGAGAGAGTCAGCTGAAGAGTGTGCGGCCAGCCTGCTGAGAGACGGGAACAGCAGAGAGCATGAGCACCGCATTTCGTATTTACCTGCTGCACCACTGAACTGAAAGTTACCTTGTACGTCTTCAAAGAGCCTCTGCCTAGATTCACTGGATTCAACTGGCCTCCTCGGCCCTGGAGGAGTAACCCTACCCAGGGGCTGATATATTCTTTCAAACACACATGCAGTTCGGGGAGGAGGTATGACTTTCATGACCAAGGGAGGATTCACAGCCAGCTGTACAATGTTGGGCAAACTGAGCTTTGAGCTACTTTAAGCTACTGAGGAAGCGATGCTGGGAGAGGAAGAACTCTCAAACACACATTTCACCAGCTGGAGCAGAGGCAACGCTGGAATCAAGACAGGTAACCGTAAGATTAAAATGACGACAACAGGCACTTTGGACATGAAGGCTTTCTGATTTGGGATGCAAATTGCTTTTGGTTTCACACTAAAGCCTGCAGGACAGCTGCTCCACCTGGTCAGATTAAGACCTGCCTGAATCTTAGAACGGCAAAAGAAACTCCTACCATCTCTAGCAATAAAATAAATTGATTTGTATTTATAAAAGTATGAGTCTTACCTAATAAATATGCAATTGGTAAATACGATGTGTAACGCGCACTAAAAGTGAACATGCACAAAAGCTAAGTGGTAATACTGAACTGTGTGGTTTTATTTTTAGTTTCAGAGGCATGTCTAGAAATGCACAATGTTACCTGAATCATTCATTAGGAGGAGCAACACTGCATTTAAAGTTAAAAGCACATTACACTTTCAGGGACTAAACACTCAAAATCGGTATTCAAAGTATGATAGTCCTTTTGATTACGTGTTTTGAGTACTAACCTTTCCCCGCCCCATTATTTCTACAAAACGGCAGACTTTCCAGGAAGAATACACTGCTCAGCCTTAAGAAAAACTACAAGGAATTACCTATATAACCTCAGCTCTAGGACTTTCATCACCTGTCACTCTGTCTCTACACCTTTGCTACCACGCTTGTGATAAATACCCTCAGCAACTGATAATCACAGGCCAACACTTCCTACGTGCCTAGAATGGGAAAGTTTGACACAAGTGTCATTTAACATTAGTATGTATTTGGCACAGACTTTAAACTACTTATTTTAATAAAGTGTTGCTTAGAGAAAAGTTGGGATATGTAACAAATGAAACACATTAACATTAACATCGCTATTACGCTGGGGCATTTTTGCTTCGAGGCCATCTGAAAGAGTTCAGTTGGTGAATTTTCAGCTAGAACCACTACATATTCTAGAGGATAAACCTAGTAGGAAAAGGAGGAAAAAAAAAAAAGCTGCAATGCATTTTCTGATCTTAAAGCCAGAAAAGCAGCTTACACCTTTTGATGCTCTTAATTCACAGGACTATGTACTATTTTTAAAAAAACTCAAAAAATTAAATTTTCAACTGGTAAACAGAAATCAGGAAATTATAGTCCTCACAGCACTTGACTCCCTGTTCGTCTAGTGGATGTATTAATTGGCGATTCAAATTACCTGAGGGTGGGGATTTGTACGCAGCAAAGCTGTGCCTCACGGGTAACAAAAAAAGAACTGTGCCGCTTGGAATATCACCTGAGTTCACATGGGCAGATTCACTCAAATGCACTGATCAGAGTTATGTCAACTTACGATTAAACTAAAGCGTATACATACAGGGTAGCTAAAATACAACTTCAGGAAACTTTATACAGTAAAACATTTGTGTTCCAAACTCAGCCTCTTTGGAAATCTCTTCTATGAGCAGGTTAAGCAAAAAGATTTGCTTAACCGCATTACAAATTTCCATCAGCGAGGAAACCAGGTAGCAAATATATATATATAACCTCTGAAACATATCAGGTCTCACCAGCACTAAAGGCAATAGCATGAAATCTTCTGCAATCTCCAGTAATGCAGCCCAGTTAGAGCAGGACACGCTGAAAGGTAACCTGTTCAATGGCAACTCACCGATTTTATTTTACTTGCTGCACACTGAATTGCATCACTAATTTAAAAGTTAGAAATCTTATGCAGGAGACAAGATCATCTGGATTATGAAGAAGCAGCTTGACCCTATCGGGGTTTTTTTCCCGCCCAGGCCTGTGAAGCAAGAGCTAGTTTAGCCACTGCTCCAATACTCTGTCCCTGAAATAGCACAAAGGCTCAAAGCTTTCCTGGCGAGGAGAGAGCTCCTTGCTTATCCCTCGCTTGATGACGCAATTCAAGGATATCGTAGCCTCCTGCCAACCCACTTCATCTGAAAAAGCTAGAGCAGGGGCTGGCCTCTCCCTCAATTACTTTCTTCTCAGGAATAGAGGTGATGGAGAACAGAAATTCCTTGCCGTTCTCCCCAGCAGCACCTTGTTGCTCCTGGAGCACCTGAAGCTGCAGCAGCAAGCGGGGACAACCTTAGGGGCAACGGTACGGCAAACTGACAGCTCCCAGGGAACTGACTGGGAAACTGAAAACCTCTCAAGAGGGTTTCAGTTCAACAGGTTCAGCCATTTGTTCCTGCACCAAACCTACCCATCTTTATGTTTCTGTTTAAACTTTTGCTTAAGTCTCCGCTCTTATCTCTGTATAGCCACTAACTCAATATCAGCCCTAAGCACCTGTTTGATTTGTTTCCCCAAATCAAACACCTTCCAAGACCTTGGCAAAATTACTTATCCCCAGCACCGAAACTTGCAAGTTAGTGATTTTCATAAACCATCAGAGGTCTAACAAAGCACCATCAGGGAAGGAAAGCACTGTAAATATACTGTTGTCACTCAAAAGCTAGAATGGCATTCTCCAAGCTTCTCTAAAGCTTATTTTCTAGGTGAAGATGATACATCTTCAATTTGAAGTTGCCTCAGCGGACATCAGTTTCCTCAAGTTTTGGAACTGAATAGTGAGGTCTAGAAGCATGCTGGACAGGTTAGCAGATCAAATCACCAACACTGTCTATCTGTAAAAATGCTCTGAAGTACCTGGGCCATGTGTGGTCACTTCTAAAAATATTAGCACAAAGCGAGTACAGTAACCTTATGACAGGATTCTGATTAGAGAGAGTCGATTATTACAATCGTAACAAAAACATGTATTTCAAGTGAGAAACAAACACAATTTCTGGCTGAAAGAAGTTATTTATATGTGAATTGAGAAACTCTTCCACTTTGCCAAAATAAAGAGCCTGGTAAAACAACAGAAGTATAGCATTGTAAAAGTTACAGGCCTGTAGCAATATTTCACAAAATGGTACTAAATAAATTTGATTTAATTAAGGTGTGAGAGTAGCAACTCCCACGGAAAAAGCAATATTAGTTTGTAATGCAAGATTCATTTATAATGCAATATTCCACATTGATGTGGCACAGGACAAGGGAGCCGGACTTATTTCAATGGGGATCAAAATGGTTGCCATGGGAAGTGTGATCGCGGAGAGCTCAATAAATTCTCCCAAAGCCGATATTTTCAATGGTTACTATTTGCAAATAAAACCACGGAAAAAAAAAAAGTTGTGCTTCAGAGCATAAACTTCAATGATCTCACATATGCTTTCATTTCTCCATAAATATAAATAAATATCATTATTCATAGCTTTCACAGGTACCCTGGAGTTTATAAAGTCCATCTGACTTAAGGACATACAACCTATCAATGAAGGAACGCATGTAAAACATCCCTTATTATCAAACCATGTCACATTCCTTCTATTCGATGGCACTTATTGGACTGCAGATTCCATAATCCTTCCCTGAGTCCCTTCTGCATTTAATTCAGTTCAGTCTTAAGTAGTTAAAGAAACTGTTTTCAGTGGCAACTAATAACTACTGACCTACAGTGACACTGCCCTACAATAGGCTTGTCAGGCCTGAAAAACTTGTACCAAAGAAGCTGATTAGGACTTCAAGAGGTTTGTAGCAAGAATCAATGGCTAGTCTGTACTAATGCTGCGGTTGCGGCACAGAAATGATAAAAGTGGAACACCATTAGTTATGCCTCATTAAGCTCCACAGCCCTCCTAAAAAGAAATTTGTTTAGCCTGTCCAAAATCTAATGCAGTTTTAAGCTCTCTGTGTTCAATTTCATAGTATCTCAAAAGCTTCAATAAGATAAAGGCCAAAGAACCAAGAACGGTACCAAAGCACCAACAGTAAAGTTAATTTTGAAGTCTGAGTTTTAATGGAAAGTGTTTTTGCCTTCTTTTTTTAATACAAAGTACTCAAGCCTTTTAAAAGGATGAACACCACATAGTGCACTCACAAAATATAAATAAATCATGGACATTAATTAACTTAAAAAAAAACTGCTGTACAGCATGATTTAAACAAATTTAAACAACAAAGTTCAAAACAAAGAAAAAAAAAAATTTGTGAAGCCCAGCAGAACCAAGCACATCCTCCTGGGCACATTTTACAAAACTTCAATCCCTCTTGCCTTACCTCTGTGGTGTCTGTTGAAACAAGGGCGTAGGACCTCGCCAAGACTCCTGAGGTCTAAGATCTAGAGGGTAAAACAAAATGTTAGAACAAAAGAGACCAAGTATACTTAAAGAATTATGCTCCACTTACTCTTATACACGCTCGAGAATTTGTTTTAAGACGACTAACAGAAAAGCTCAGACTGGACCAAATACATTTCACCAAGTCATTGGTTACTATTGCTGATTTTCATAGAGCCCTTATGTCGGTCAGTGGCAAGCTTAGTACTAATTAATAAAAGACAACTTTTTTTTTTTATATACGTCAAATAAGCTTCAAGTTATAAGAAGAATGAACTTTAATTGCTAGAACTAGCATTGGTTAGTGCTCAGACACTTCAGGGTATCTTCTCTCAAATGTTTAAAAATGCAGAACCATGTCTGTTATCGTAACAACTGAAGACTTCACTTAATGTTTACATTTCTTACAAATACATTCATCACTGCGCTATATGAAAAAATACAGATACATAGACACACACACACACCACTGTGTCATCATCACAACACACCATGTCTGTGAGAAACTAATATTTAAACCTCAAAATAGGTACAAGTTTCCCTCTGATTAGCCTAAGCTATTCTATAAAGCAAACTAAAAGAACGACCAGAGCATGTAACAAAGCGAGCAGTTCCACTTTATTCGTGTTTAAATATATATACACTTATATTTAGGACATATTTAAAGACAGTAAAAATATATTTAACAGTTAACCTAGACAATGATAACATAATAATAAAAATCTATAATGTTCTCTCAGATAATGTAATCAGACTGAATTAAACCTTTTCGGGTAAAAACTTGGCCAGAGACCCAGCACTGCAGTTATAAGAAACTGCAGTGAAAAAGACCACCCAGTTCTCAATTGTTTCTTCCACCCAAACTAACTCTTTACAAAGATGTAGCAGTAACAACATTGCTTTAACAGGACATGCAATTAAACGGTTGTTGTTCTTCTAAATAAACTGGTCAGTAAACAGGATAAAAGAAACCGTTAATCAATAGCTCCCCAGTCAGTCCACAACACTCAAATTGTGCATCAATCAAAAGCTTCAGTTTCAGTGACACCTTTGATTATTTTCAATGGTGTTTAAGTGTGACCTAATTTCAACAGCTGGTTCCAGAAGCAGTCTAATGGATGCACTGCGATGGGACAGCAACGCCCTGATAAACTGCCAATATTCAAGTCCGCCAAAGCTTTTGCAGGAAGAAAAGGGAGGGGGGAAAAAAAAAAATGGACAGAGGAAAAATCTGCACCTCTCTCCTAACTCTGGCTGGATTGTCAGCAGGCTGCAATGGTCTGACCCAGACAGAAACCTTTCACGGCAGCACTCGAAGGCGCAGGGGAGGGTGCGGGCAGCCCCCATCGCAGACAACACTGTCTCGTCAGGGGAAATAAAATTCTGATCTGCCGTTAATAAAAAGCTCTGCTCTTCCTGCCTGGGCCTCCTGCAGGCAGAGTTCATCCAGCCCACCCAGCCCTCCGAGCTGCAGAGGGGTACGCGCTGCATTTTATTTATTTATTAAACATTACATATACGCACACATCGGCCAACATAGACACATACAGACACATATATACTGTTATCAACTGATGCTCATAATCAGGTATAACTGGTTATTTCACATATACTGTAACCAGTCTAAAGCATCACAAGGACTAAAGATGGGTATGTGGCACTTATATACAGATCAGCCTGTGAATTACAAGGACTTTTACGTGCATAAACAGGCTGTACGGACGCGATGCTTTAGTGGCGATGTGTTTGCTTTTGAATACAAGATTAGTACAACACAAGAAAACCCAAGCCCATAATGGTGTCTTCAGCCACTGTTGGGAAAATGAGCGATTAAGACACAACATTAAACTGAACCTTTTAAAAAAAAAAAAAACTACAAAGATGAAATTGCTAAAAAAAAAAGTAATTGGTAAAGCCTAAGAGTGTCACTACTTGCAATCCAAAAATATCCTAAAACAACTTTTTAGTTCTAATAATTTCAAAGTTTCACAGACACCAGCACCACAGAAACACATGAAACAGAACCGCGTTCTGCTGAAAAACGTTTTCAGATGCACAAAACCGCTTCATCTGGAGCTACTAACACCTGTAGTTCTTCATCTGCAGCCCCCACACTGAGGGCTAGGTTTTGGTTTTCTCACCATAAGCAGACCTGCAGGTCTCCTAAGCCTGTCTCAGTTCTCCTTTTGCTTGCTGGGAGACACAAACTTCCAAGAAAAATCCCTATATTCCACGGAGGATGCTTCCCCCACCCTTCTTCTCTGTGCGGGCTGAGCTAGGCAAGACCCCCAAGTATCCGGACAATTATACAGACTAATACAGTCTCTCCCTTCCTGACCCTCCCTGGTCAGAACTTCACATTTTAATTGAAGTTTATTAACACATTTTCCATTCCACTGCCAGGGTCAAATGGTGCTCTAGTGAGAAACCCAGTGAGATGATGCTGGTCTCGCCCTAGTACAGTGTTTCCCATTCACACAGCTCCCTGCTTAAGGGCTAGTTAAAAACAGGTGTCCTATTTAATCACTTTCTTTCCATCTGAAGAAGAAAGGACCCAGCTCTCCTGCTCTAACCACATCTTCTTGCAGCTCTAGGGAACAGTTTAAGAAAGAGTTTAATGAAATCATCATAAAAACATTTAAAGCCACCTTATTACTATTCATTTGTATGGCTCTGACAGTGAGTAATCTTTGAGCGAAAAAGCTTGGAGCAGTGAATTGCACTTCAAAAAGGCATAAAATTGGAGGAGAAATGACAATTAATATTTTCTTTAGTCTTCAAAACTTCGGCATTTCCTAGAGCTATAAGGCCAAATAAACCGCCTTCTCTAGCAGCTCCTCAAGTAACAATTTATCTAATCAGTGTGGCAATCAAAGACGAGATTTTGTGTTTACTGATTGCACTAATCAAAAATCACTTTTCAAATGCAGCTAATTGACAAGTTTACTGACTGAAATGAAAGTCATAAATCAGATACCCTGTGCTGAAGAAACCAAATATGCCATTCACAGAGAACTGCCACACTGCACTTGACTCTCCAAGTTATCAGCACAGACAATTATTCATCAACTGAAAATTGGCACATCAAAGTCAAATCAGAGAACAACAGTAAGGAACACCCACAGCAGGCTCTTGAGGAAGAGATGGCACTTTGGTTGACCGCATTGCCCTTCTAGAGTCTAATTTTATTTCATCATACATATAAAAACATAATACATCAAATGAAAAGTTGCTCTGCATCAATCCCACAAAATGTGGGAATTTTAACCACATCAGCTCTAGTTTTTCAGGAATGTGTGGGTTCTGGACGCTTCCCAATTCAATTATGCCACAACATACACCTGTTCTCTCACAATTGCATAGCTGATGAACGCAACTTTGACACAAGAGATAACATGCCCCATTGAGAAAATTCAGCATATGCCTTCCCATTTCTTCTAATTTGACTTTCTAGTTGAAGATACTTGTGCTTTGGCAGAGACATTTGTGCTTGAACTGAAGGAGGTGACTGCAAAAGGCAAGAAGATAGCTGTGCTGTCAGATCTAGGAACACCTTTCGGTACTCCTAGACAAAATGCTGTCTGGGTGAAACTGGCCCACGTGCTCAATTCTGACAACAAGTTTCCATCGGAGGAAACACACTGTCCATGCAGACTGTTCCTGTCCAATAAGATGGCCACCACCTACTGCAGTGAGGTTCAGAGAGCTGCTGACATGCTTCCATCTGGACAGCTTTGCTTTACACTCAAGGCACACAATCCATAACCATATGTTACGGTGTTCAGGTACGGTCCCATTTTCAAAAGCATCCTTCAGTGTGAATGTCAGAAAGATTCATTTCAGCAGAAATTTCTGGCTACGACACTTGGAGGTATTCTTCTAACAAGGGTTTAACCCTTTTACCAGGGTGTCTACCTGGTAAAAGAGGAGTTAAGACGCATGCGGCCACTTAGCATTATGTCAACCACTGCTATAGTTAGTTGTAAAGACTTCACATTGCAGTCAGTTTAAATCAGAAATTAATTAGAGTTTAAGACTAATCTCCTAGGACAAGCTTGCTATCGTTCGTAGAAGAGGAGGAGAAACACAACAAAATTAACTGACAAAGAATACATTTGCAGCATGTTGCGCTGCACTCTCCCACGAAAACAGTGTGCCAGGAACCAAGCTTCTCGACTCCTGGATGAAGAGCCCCGGAGAGCAATGGCAGGTGCACAACCCCTGCTTTGTGAAAATGCCTTTGTACGACTACCGCCGGCAGCGTGCAAAGCAGCACGCCGCAACGGTGGCTGGAGGGACCAGCACGTTGACCTCTTTCTGCTGCATGAACAGGAAAGCATGAGATCAACCTCTGCCTAATGGAAAAAGCAGCATTAAGGAAAGTGGCACAACAAGAGAAAGAAAGCAAAGGGGTGGGGGAAGCCTTGCTTTCAGATTTGCCAGGCACACCTGCAGAACAGCAACTGGGGATGCCCAAGGTAATTTGAGGGTGAGGAAGGGGCAGAAGATAAGGGGAGGAAGGGACATATGAAAGAAAACCACCAGACAGTTTTTCTAAGGCCAACAGATGGACTGGGATTTCATATCGATCAGTAGATTCAAGCCTACTCAATCTGAAAGAATGGTGGCATTGGGGCATATTTTTGCATGTGGAGTGCTTCCTATACAACACAAGGTGCTCAGATGCCATGAGGATGAGAGCTTTTTAAGTACCTAATTAGCAAGATCAGTTCATGTACATAAGGCAGAGAAAACTCGTTTGAAATAAGTATTTCCCACAAAGCGTCAAGACTTGAGTTCCAGAAGACTTGAACAGCAGCATAGGGACCGATAGGCTCACAAATACTTTCTCTCTCCCCAAAACCACACAGACTTTCTCTTTTTGGAGATGCAAAACCAGGACAAATATAAAAACGTGATGCCTGTCTGGTCGTTCTGCTTTCCCATTCCCCACGCTCTTCTTTTTAGATTATATTTCCTGTTTGTCTAAAAAAACCAACACACTTGTTTTCCTTTAATCAAAGCTAATAGCTCCAGGCTCTCGTATTCAATCCATCTCTCCACTTAAACCAATCTGATTCCTTGCACAAGAAAGCTTCTGCATCTACTACTCAACTACACTTCATCTACTTTGGGACTGGACGATAAGTTTAATTCAGAGTGGCCATCGATATCATTTATTGGCTGTTTCATATGCAACAAAAATGCAAGTCAAGTATAAAAAGGCTGACAGCTTCACTACGCAGTAACCTGGTCTTCTATATGTGACAAAATGTCGAAGCTCAAACTTTATCTGTGTCAGCTGTTTAAACTTCAAACGCTTGCATAATTCAATATTGCAAGAATTCAGCTCAACGGTGACAACTTCTTACTTTAAAGCACCTTTTAGGCAGTTTAGCCAAGTTTCTTCCTGTCTCAATCCCACCATTACAGAAACGCAGCTCCTGATAACCAGTGAAGAGACAGGACTCTAGCATCCTTTTTGGGAGCCCTTCATACAGGCAACTCCTTCCCACGATGAAGAACTCCACTTTAGGTCGCAGAGGATTTATCTTACCACTTCTAGTGACCCACTTGTTCACCAAGCCAACAGCAGCGCCATCCCTGACCTCATGACCATCTCCTACCATCACTTTGCCAAAAGTTGCAAGACCTACTGCAAGCAGGAGAAGCCAACACAGGACTACGAACCAGCCTTTTTGGTTTAGTCTGGCATCTTGGCACCAACCACAGCTCTTCTGTCAGTCCTACAATCTCTCCTGATCTGCCACCATGGCTTGTGCATTAGTTATTTTCTGGGGCCGGCATCCTCCTCTCGTCGTTCTCTTCAGACACACAGCACCAAGCTTCTAAGTCTACTGATGCTGGTGACATTGAGATTCAGCCACATACTCGATACATTCGGGATAACAGACACTAGGAACCCTTAGCAGACAAAATGCTATTTTTCCTATTGCACTTGAATACTGGGCACAGTGTTCAAAATGGGATCCCACTTACAAGCACAGAATTACATTTTAATACATTTCACTATAGTAGTTCCATAAGAGCAACAGAGAACAGCAACACAAGGTTAATGAATACGGATGCCTGAATCCACTTTTTATTTGTAATAGTGCAACAGACCAAAATAAAACCGTAGTATTTTTCAAACTCTGAAATGCAGAAAGCAGAACCCACTTACTTGACAACAATTTTGGAATCTGCTGCTGCCCACTCAGAAGCGGCCTGGTGTATGGGCTCCCATAAGTTCCAAGAGGTACTGCATTGGCGTACATTCCTGGCATCCATCTTTCCCTTGGCATCGTATGGCTATTATGTGGAAAAAATGGAAAGGAAAAAGAATATGAACGCCATTTTACAGCACAGCTGCTACCCAGCCCATCAAATACCCCAGCTCTCTCCAGTGTGTCAGTGGAGATGTGCACAAGCACAACGCAGCGACTCCCTTACAGATCAGGGTCCCAGGCACAAACAAAGCACACGCTTTGTGAGCTGGTCCCACCAAAAATCTTGAAGTTTGCATAGCAAGCCACAAGAAGCAAAAAAAACCCCCATGAATTTCCTGCAAATTGCCTAAGAGTTCAGTAAAACTGAACTGCTGTCACATTTCCCAAGAAGTGAGAGTTAATAGAGATGTGGGATTTAAAAATATTGGTGTGCCAATGCTTGCCAGCCCTTTGCTGTTTCTCCTGTGCAGAACTACACTCGCATTAAGACTTTGATGCTTTTGGTGCCTGCCATCCTGGACAGCAATTTAATGAGACATCATATGTAATCAATAATATAGCTATACTTTTTTTTTTTTTAATAACTACGACACGGAAGAACAGAAGATCGTTCCAAGTGTAGCACTGGAACAATTATGTTTTCCAACAAACTAATGGGGGGAAGGGTGTTGCTTTTTCTTTTTCCAGTTCCTCCAGAGACATAAAATGAAGAAGAAAGCATTTTCTCTTCCTAAAGAGACACTCATGTTCAGTTGCTCACAGAGTTTACTTTTACTTGCTAGTAATACAATCTCCTTTAAAATGTTCTCTTTTCTGGCTCTGATAAACATATGGCTTCTTTCCCTCCCCAATAAGAGAAACCACTTCATTTTTTCTGTAATACATAAATGCAGCTCATTCTCTCATCCTGCATTCAGAAGCATTCTTGTACTACATTGCAGCACCTGAGAATGCTTGCCAGGCCTTTGCTGGTTTTCCTGTGCAGAGATACTTTTGGTGCCTGCCATCCTGGGCAGCAATTTAACGAGACATCATATGTAATCAGTAACATAGCTAACCTGGACTTCTGAAGAACTAATAAAAACTGACCGTGGCAATACCTTGAAAAGGGTCAATCAAATGGATTGTACGGTGTAACACATGCTTCATACACAGGTTCTTAAAACTTACTAATTTTTAAAAGCATAAAAGACATTCCTGTCTTCTTAACAGTCTTAATTATCACTTGTCTGCAATATTCTCACTGTGCCTTCTGTACTTCAAGCAAGTAACCACCAAACAAGTTGAAAAAACACAGTGGGAAAGCCAGCTAGAAATATTTAGTGGAACCTTCCCCCAAATCAAGAATAATGCAAGACATTACTGCAAAATTATAGTAATATACAGTTTTCATCAATACTGAATTTAAATATCAGATGCCAAAGTTTCCAACATGGAACACCAGCACCTAATCTCTCTGACAGTCCATCCTCATCTCTGTTTTTTTTTGTTTTGTTTGTTTATGTTTTTTGTTTGTGTTTGTTTTGGGTTTTTTTTAATTAAAAGAGAAATAAACGAGTATAGTCATTACAGCAAGACAGTCAGTAACAATGGTACCAGTCTTACCCTAAAGTTCTAAATGCTGACTGGTCCAAATGGACTGGTTTTCTGTCTCGGTTAAAACCAAGCTGTGGTCTCCAGGGCCTGCCATCGTTGTTGGTTTTTTCCCAGTCTCCTGGCTTCAGAACTGGAGCAGGTTTCCTTAACATTAAAAATAGTCCATAAATACTTATCAGAGCAAATACTCAGATTAATGAAAGAAAATGGAATTATTTGAAAACTGACAACTGATACTTACTTTGCACCAGGTAACACTACAGCCTTGAAAACAAAGTCTTCATCGAATTGTGGATCTTTGAAAGAGATACTACAAGAAAGTATTTGAGGATTAAGTTTACTTGATAATTAAGACAAGCAAGGTTAAAAAGTAATTGCTGCTTTATTAACAGTGATGTACAACACAGAAAAGATAAGATTCAAGAACCCACAACTTAAACTGTGAAGTGCATTTCTTGCACATGGATATACTGACTATATTGGACTTGGATGCCTCAATTATTTTGCACAGGGTGATCTGTTTCCTCCCCTGTATCAATAGCCAGGCAAAAAAGAAAGTTTAACTGTTTTCTAGACATTGGTCCTGTGAACGGTAATGAAAGTATCTTCTGCAGACCCTTGAGTACAAATCCTCTACTCAAAGCACTGATTGTACTTGATTAAGTTCAAAGGCTGCCACAGTACAGACAGGAAGGATATCAGCTTGCTATGCCGTCTAGTCAAAAGCGTACAAAACTTAGAAGTGGGATTTCCTGGGCCAGGGAGTTTTTGTCCCAAAAGGAAGCGTTGCAGTTGCATGCAGTTCTTGTGGGGCGTTATACACCTCTTTTCAGTGACATCTTGCAGACCCTGCATTTTGAGCTGCCTAGAATTAGACAAACTAAATAGAAATAGAGCAAAAAGTGCTGGTACAATGCATTATATAGCAGTTTGGGTTAGCTCTAGAAAAAATCATGCACACTCCTAGCAATTCCAATCTCCTGGTGTAAGTATCCAGGTCTCAGGTAAGTCCCACTAGGGACGTGTTTGAAGTACACAGCACCAGCCTGCTTCCTGTTCTCTCACTACCTACCATTTGATATAGAAGAATGCTTGGGATGCCAAGAGAGATAAAAGCAAACAACTAAGCAGAATAATCTCACTCTTCCAGCTGAAATACATCTGTTTTTCAGCACAGAGAATGAATGAGACTCGAAGGAAAGAGAATAATGGTCCCTTGGAAAATTTAGCCAAAGTCACAAGAACTGAAGAGCAGAATCATGACTGTTCATACTATCTCAAAAGACAGGAAGAAAAATCCTTGCAATAGAAAAATGGACAGAAGCGTAAAACAATTCAAATCTCCTGACAGGAGCAGATGGAAAGCCAAAAATTACCTTTAACTCATCCCTCAAAGTAACTAAATCCCCATTTCAAAACATCCTTTCTACAATATCCTGACAAGCCACAACTTAGCATTTCTTACTGCCAGTAGACAGTTGCACTGGTTGAACCAAGTTATGCCTCCTTGGAGGAAAAAACTATGCAGACAGATCACAAGTGATTTTCAGCGTCTCAAGTATCTTATGTGGCTCAAGAAGTGAAAGGTTATAGGCTCAAGCATTACATACCTATTAGACTGTGCCAAACTAAGTGATAATGACATACAACACACTAGATCTACAGAAATTTGCTGTCAAGTGCAAGAATAATTAAAATCATCTGCAACCACAAGATTTACTCTTGGAAACTCTGTGTTGTTTTGTATTCATTATGAAGTTTCTTATTATTCTCCCAAAAATCCCATTCAGGCAAAGTTAATATTACTCCTTTAGTTCTTACAGACATGAATTTAATATTCTCAGGCATCCTCTGTGAATTGCTAGGAATAAAAATGGGTAAAAATCCAGGAGGCAAAAATCAAGAGCTGGAGGGCTTTCAATCAATACCCAATTCTGTCTCGGAGGCTTGCTCTCATAAACGTTTTGTTTCCTTAAATTTAAAAGGCTTGATACCGACTATCAAGTTCTGTAAGTGTTGCTCTTTGCTTGCCAAAGACCCAGAAGTACGAACAGAGAGTGAGCAGAAAAGCAACAGCAGGAAAGATGGAGGTATTTCTGAAGGGATGAAACACACTGGCTTTGATGCACTGAGAAATGACTGCTTTGGACATCCCTGCAGGGCACGCCACTACGCACACTCTGCTTAACCACCCTAACCCAAGCCCACTGTGTTACCACAGAATATCTTGGATTCAATTCTCACAGAAACCCAGAAACGTTTAATGCAAAAGCTTCAATTTTATTGAGAGAGGTAGTCTGTTGCAAATTCAACAGCACGAAACACTAGAATAAAATGAATTTTGATTGCTGTATTTTGTAGACAGTTGCATGAAATCACAGAGCTTACTTACCTGACTGCAGAATTTTGCGCAAGATCACGCAGCATTGGAACAGGAGACTCCACTACCCTGGTAAAGAGGAAAACCTGTTTAAACGTCATGTATCATGTTTCTCACCATTTGCTCCACTTTCTCTCTTGCTACCGCTCCTGCTCCTCTGTCAACTAAGCCTGCGACACATCAAAGGGACTTCAAAATTAACTTGTCTTTCCCCTAAATCAAATACTTCTATAAGCAATGGAATTACCTGATCCTTATTTCTTCATGTCATTACTTTTACAGCGGATTTGGGTGGATTCCCTAGAGTCTAACAGCGGGTTAACACACTTCCTGCTGTCAAGCAGCCTGTTTACAAACCTTAGTACTACTCTGCACCTTGGAAACCTCCCTGCACTGCTAGGGTTTGAGTATAACCAGCCAACAGGTTCTAAGAGGGCAGGAGAAGACCAGAGAGACAGATACACATGCAGTACCATGAAGACACAAACTTGCTTCACTAGGAAGAAAGTGGCTTTGAAGTTAAAAAAAAAAAAAAAAAAAAAGAAAAAGTAGCAGCTGTTGTACACAGCACTTAAAGAGTCTCCTTTCTAACTCAGATTTAATAGGCTGACATGCAGTTGTATCTTAACCCTTTCCTTCTTTCCTCCAGAAAACTTTACTCCTTCAATTCAAGCAGACAAACACCACACTCGAGAAAATTACTCTTATCAATCAGAAACCAGACTCCTTTGTTCGCCCTACTGCGCACAACTGTCACAGACCTGTGTTACACACAGAGGTCACAAAGTATACACACGCTGGCTGAATTTCATCCAAATCCTTTTAGCAGAGTAAGACTTGTTCCCAAGTGGCAATATAAATGCCTGCTCATCTTCACAGAATTCCTAGCAAACTATTTCTCTAGGTCAAAAAATACCCATTTCTCATGTTCTATCTAGGGAAGACGATGCCAGAAGAGTCTTTTTTTCCTGCATTGCTATTCCCTCCAAGAACAGCTCTGACTTGCTCATATTCTTCACAAGCCATGACAAGAATGGAGAAATGTATATTAGTGAGTGTGACCTAGGATACATTATCTGTCCAGCAAAATCGGAGTGTTTGTGCATTTAATGCAAATGAGTTACTGAACACCTGCTTATGCCTCTAAGCAAAGTTAGATAAATGAATGCATATCCTACAATGCGAAGATTACACTGATAATTTCTCAAACTAAACGCATTATCTAGAAAACAAAAAATATTAACATTTTTTGTATATGTAGCTGGTAACAGTCCTGAATTTGGTGCTATAGCCTAAATGGAAAATGGCAAAATATATCTAATATATTTCTATCTGGACTTTTCTTTAATGCAATTAAGATTAGCATATTAAAAGCAGAGTTGTTGAGGGGGTTTGTTTAGGGTTTTTTGTTGTTTTTTTGTTGTTGTTTTTTGTTGTTTTTGTTTTTTTAAACCAGCATGCACTATTGGAAGTTATATCAGATGGCATTACATTTTCATTGAAAAGCAAAGAGGCCAAAACAACGTGACCTTACTGAATAAGGCCACTGACCACTATAACTTTTATTATATAGGCTCTGTTTACTTATTGAAGTCCAAACATTATGAAATACATTAAAAAAAAAAATAAAAAAAATCAGTTTCTACAGATGAAATGACAAACACAAAAAAAGATTCATCAATAATTAAGCACACACATTAGAGCGCTTTAAAGATTTCTGATGCTGCTTTAAAAGCCTATTTCTGAAATAAAAAAGATAGGATCGTAGAATGTAAGTTTTACTTGCTTGGTTTTTTACATATGCTGATGATAATACGCACCGACTACGAAACCTAGCGGAAAGCATGTTTAGCCTCAAAATGAAATGCATTGCTTTGTCAGGAGTTTTAGGTTTCCCGTTGTGGGCACAAAGATATATTTATTTAAATGCAGACATAACTGAAGGAAACGTGCTCTAGCATCAAACAACCCATACCAAAAGCCATACTCACTGATCTGGAAGAACGGCATTTTCATTCAGTGTAAGCTTCCCCTGGATTCCGTGGCACAGTTCTGGGGGTATATCAACTGGCTATGGAAAAAATAATTTTTCAGCTGAAGCTGAAAGCTGAAGCACTTTTAGACCTCCACCCTCACCATTTACACAATCCCTTAAGAAAAAGCACAACCTACCTCTGTATTTTTGGTCTTGTACTGTTCTACAATAAAGTCACAAAGTGGATGGTGTTTTCCAACAAAGAGAACATCACCACCAAGGCTATTTCTTCTGCCTAGAAAGATGAAGAGAGTGGGATAAGAGTTCAGAGCAAAGAGGGAAGGAAGGAATACAGCAGACCAGCACACTGTCCTGTTGACACCTCCACGGAAGGAAAGCTTCTTTGTGATTTAGTAGAAAGCTTTGAACATTCCTCGAGAGTGCTGGAAAGACAGTATCTCTGCCCAGAAGAGGATGTCTCTGGTCACAAGGGTAATTGGCAGACAGTAGAACAATGGGAATCTTGTGTTCATTGGGAGGAATATTGAATTTAGAACAGAGCAATGTTGAAGATACATGTTGGCAAGGAAAAAAAAAAAAAACAAAACAAACAAAACACCCAAACCCAAACCCAAACTCCCCAAAACCCGCACACCTTCCAAGAAGTTTACCTAGAAGAACCAGCTATTATTTTTGTACAATGGAGAAAGTAACACATACATTTGCCTATATAAGCTGAACACAAAGCTTCACGTATCATAACTGGACACAGCCAGCCTACTGGTCAGAACAGCCAATACACCTATCAAGTTTTACCATCAACTCTAACCATGGAACAAGTTTATTCTTTTGATTGCAACATATTAATCTAACAAGTATTTTGACAGTATATACTGGTAGAAGTTTTTCACATGATTAAGCTGGTATCTAATTTTCCGGTTAAGTCTTATGCAGGTCTACTTGAGTAAAAGAAAAGTAAGTGAAAGCTACAAAACCAAACGCATCAAGAATTATTCTAATTACCAGCAACATCCATGAAGAAGAGGCCGCAGCTTGCGTCCCGGTTTGAGGCCTAAGCCAGGACAGTCTGCCATAATTCGATCCAACCAAACACTTACTATACCTTGCTCATTTAGGGTGAAACACAGTAGTAAGAACAAGTTGTAACAAAATATCACAATTCTTACTTTCTTCAGGAGTGAGGTCAGGGTAGACTTCTTCCAGTGCAGCTCTAAGGCGTCGCTCATCAACAAATGGCAATAATGCAACACCTAGTAAACCAAACTAATTCTTTTTCACACTTGTTGAAAAAAAAAAAAAAACAAACAACCAAACCAAAACCCAAACCCAAACCAAACCAAAACACACAAAACAAAAAAGAGACACTAATATGGAAAGCTCCAACAGATTCTCCACCCAAGAAACAACTGTTGCAAGAGTCCCAGAAAAGAAAACCCTACATTTTCAGAGGTTGTGACCCTGCAGGCTCTTTATAGAAAAATAGTTCAGTGGTAGTGCAGGTTGAAAAGGGAAGCTTGTCTCAAAGTACCCCACCACCCTCTTCGTCCTCCCCAGTCCTGGGTCGGCACTGGGAAGCAATAACCTCTACCCGCACCTGCCTCATTTAGGAACACGATGAGCTCAGCAAGACAGACATTATTTGTTTCATTGACTACAGATACTCCCCTAACAGAACTCAACGCTACTTTATTCATATTAATTTATTAAGAGACAACAATGCAAGAAATCACTCCAAGTTCAGCGACAAGGTAATACAGATATTATCCAGTAGGGAATAATTCCCACCAGCTATTAATTTTACTCTGAGATAACATGGAGGCTCTACTCAGGATCAAACCCCCTCACTAAGCAGCACATCTCAGAGCCTCAATGATACTGGATGAAGCTGGAGAACAGCCTTCCATGGTGTGCTCCAGTATACATTTTCTTCTATTTTCTTCTATTATAATATCAAAAAAACACTAAGAAATTCTTCAAAGATTTACTTCTGTCACCCCTGTTATCGACTGGAATCTGGAGGAGTAATTATTTTAGTTTTCACTTCCCTTACCATGAATACTAGAACTTTTCCAGACCAAGATGTCAGCAAAGGCTTTCTACTAAACTGATATTCATAGTTTCATATTTGTGCCTGTACCAGTTCTACCAGCAGGCAGATCTCAGGTATAGCAGATAAGGTCAAGACAAAGTATACCAGATGCTTTTTAACGGAGATAGTCTGGTACTTCCAGCTTGGAAAATATTTCTTGTTTCACAACTGCCTTTTAAGGATGAAAATTCCAGATGTTAATCCAGAACAAAGAGCTTATAATGCAATTAAGCATTAAATGAATCAAAAGTAACATTACAGGCTGCTGAAAACATGTGGGAGCTACTTAAAACATTACTGCTCTAGACTGTAGATTTGGTAACTGGACAAAAGGACTAAGGAAAGTTGCCAGAATTACAATAGGGCTTCAAGTTAGAGGGAAAACCTGCTACGCAACATGTCTCATAATACCTAGGAATATTTTCTTTGATTTTGGAACACTTCCCCAAGTAAGATATTTCTGTGGCTAACCGAGTTGTTTAAGAGAATCACAGAATCATAGAATGACAGAATGTAAGGGGTTGGAAGGGACCTTCGGAGATCATCTAGTCCGCCCCCTCTGCTCCAGCATAGTCATGGGCTGCTCAGGTTGCCCAGGACTGTGTCCAGCTGGGTATGGAATATCTCCAAGGATGGAGACTCCACAAGCTCTCTAGGCAATGTGTTCCAGCATCTGACCGCCCTCAGAGTAAAAATGAGCATTCTTATGCTCAGACGGAATTTCATGTGTTTCGTTTTGTGCCCAAATAGTTATTTATACCTATAATTGAGCTATTATACTATTGGCTGAACAGTGTAACCAGCCACAAAATTTGGCAGACCTTTAAAATTAATATTCTCTAAAGAAAGAAGATGCTGCATTAAATACTGCAGCTGTTTTTTCATTCTTTGTATGCATCCAAATATTTCTATATTCCCCAAAGTATTTTTCGCAAGGTACTAATGAGCCACTGATTGAACAGAACAAGATCCATTAATTAAATGCAAAGGAGACAAAAGACAATTACATAGTAAGGCTGATAGAAATAGAAAAATTATTAATCTAGTTCAGGACAAATTAACAAATCTAGAATGACTGCTGAAATGACTAATAATCATTGCCAATCCTAAATCAGTTACTGAATCATAATTTGTTCTTCATACTAATTTCTTTTCAAAAATACACCTGCTGCAAAATACCTCTCCTCCACACCAAGTAACACAAGTTACCTGTGTGCCCTGCTGCATCTTTATCTCATTAAGACAA
This sequence comes from Charadrius vociferus, assembly GCF_000708025.1. Taxonomy (NCBI): domain Eukaryota; kingdom Metazoa; phylum Chordata; class Aves; order Charadriiformes; family Charadriidae; genus Charadrius; species Charadrius vociferus. The sequence continues at coordinate 851,573 of NW_009648550.1, read as the reverse complement.
TTTTCCATTTTTTTTTTTCCTATTTTCACCTAAATTGTTAAGACTAAGGTCAGTATACTACAGCTCAAAAAAAAGAAAGCTGAAATTTCACCTTGCCAAGCGTATTTCTTCCCATTTAAATCAATAGCAAAATCTTCAGGGTAGAAGTCAATTATGCTTGATTCCTGTATTTGAGAAAATAATAAAAAAATCGTTAAAGCCAATTATGGAATTGATTCAGAATGCTATGTAGTACTGTACTTTGCAGAGGATGAGCAAACACAAAGCTAAGAAGGATGAAAAGAACTGACTAATAGAAACACCTTTTGTTAAATGCCATTTAAACACAAAGTGTGGTTGGGCACTTCCATTAGAGTATCAAACCAAGAAATTAAGCAGGATAGAATAATTCCAGGTAACTGGGTTAAGGTATCTGCTCCCCAGTTGAGTTTTGCAAGGTTTCTTTAAGGAAGTAAACAATCTTACTGAAGTGTGAGAGTCAGGAAATAATTTTTCTCACTGAAACATTTGAATTCAAAGAATCACTTTTATGGATCTTTCTTTGAAGAATCTCTGCAAGCGACCAAAAACGCTTCCTCCTGGTCTCCCATTATTTTTTCTGCCTGAAGTAAGAAGCAGCAAGCCATGCTCACACAACTGCAAGACGATACAACCTTACGGAGAGGAACACAAGGATTCTCACCGGATCTGTCATGAGCTTCCTCCATGTTGGTGGCAGAAAATTTCCACTTGCAGCTGGAAATACTCCCATAAGTTGTTCAAGAGGCTTAAACTGTTGAAATTAAACAAGCAGATGTAGGACACTTCTAATGAGCTGTTAAACCATAAATAAATAAATAAAGACGTCCTACCGGTTTTGAGCCTTTCTCAAAATCTGAAGGCATGTCTGCAATACCCTCAAAGTCAGAAGCAAATGGAGCATAGTGAAAAGGGTAATACCAGTTCCAGGATGCACAGCCCTAGGACAGACAAACAAAATCAGACAAATCAGAAAAAAAAAAACAAAACCAAAACCCAAACCACGTAGCCCAGTCACTAAAGATGACAAAATTTAGCCCAGCATCAACCAGGAGAAAGAGGAGTCCCCATGATTAGAAAAGAAAGAGCTCTTGCCTCTAAAGATACTCTGGACTTCAGGTTGGGACTTAACTTTTCATAGCCAGACTAGAGCGAGTGAGTTCACTGGACAGTGAATGGAGACCTCGGGCATTTCCTCGGCAGCACAGAACAGCAGATAGACTTCTATGCCAAAGTACTCTTGCTATGTGCTAGGTTTGAGTCACTAAGGGAGACAGCCAAAGAGACAGGACCTAGCACCGTAACGACACAAAAGACCTTGCAGCAGAATCTTAACCTTAGCTTCAGGACACTGTGACACACCTCATGCCTTATTCCTCCCCCTTGAGAAAAAAAAAAACCAACCCAACACACGAGCATGTGCACTAAGTCCAATAAAACTGAGCACAAAAAGTGTCTTGCAGAGTAGGAAATCACAGTCTGTCCATACAGTTAACCAGTCCCTGGGGCTAACATTTTCAACTTGTGTAGAGTTGCTACCACATCTCGAACAGGGAAATCCACACAGATGACACAGAGCAGGAATTCCCAAGTTCTGTGTAATTGTCTAAACAGCAGAATTGTACCAGTCAGAAAGCCATTACAGAGGTCTCAACAGGAACAGGAGAAGTATTTTTCTGGCAGCATACAGTTTGCACTACTGTTTTGCAATTCAAAAATCACACTGCCAACTTGGGAATATGAGAGACCAAAGAACCCCGATTGATACGCTCTACAAGGTGTGAAAACATGAACAATACTTGTTGCAGGTTGAAAAGTATTCTGGTTTTAACTGTTACTTTTCTGTTCAGTAGAAGCACTAATACACATTGTGAGTTACATTTTGCTCTTCCCCTCTTATTCTTCTGTCTTGAATATCGCGAAATATGAAGTGCATTCACTTGAAAGAGGCAAAATAATCCTCAAAAAGGAGAAAATAAAGTAAACTCAAAACACATCAGAACACAATGCACTTGGCAAAGGAAATGTGGCTCTAGAAGGTCTAAGTCAAGTTTTCACCTCCTCAGCTATTTTTCTTAGCAGTACCACTTGAAACAAAAGCCTACTATTTTGACTTCCAATTCTAATAAGTAAATGTCAATGAGGCTCCCCCAGCGATATTTTTGGTATAAAATTACAGAAACTATAATTATTAGATGCAATTCTTCAGATGGTTTCAGTATGTTTCAAAAGCCAGGTGGATTGCTTTCTTGCTTTCTTTTCTTTTTTTTTTTTTTTTTTTTTTTTTTTTTTAATCCTCTCCAAACAGATGTTCCCACTAGTGGAACATGCCCTGTGTGATTGGCTTTTTATAAGAATAGAAAAGCACATAATGTATTCTCTCAGAAGTTTTATGGACAATAAGCAGTAGTTATTAGAAGCAATTCTTACTATGGTAAAAAGAAAAAAAAAAACCAAAACCCCCAAGCAAACCTATTTTGAAATTCCCCCAGTCCAACAGCTTCCTAATTCAACTTCCATAGGGGCAGAAAGTGGGTTGACTGCTGCTCCATACCAATACAACATACTGTTCATGTATAGCAGGTTACAGTATCTTGCCTACACTTACTTCTGTTATGCAAGTACAAACAAGTGCAAGTTTTTAACTGCTGCACGAAATTTTAAGTCTGCAATGTAATTTTTATAAGGCCTAGAGAGTGACTTGCCTTCTTTTCGAGTAATCTGAATACGAAGCAAAATGGCAAAAACAAAGCCCTAAACATTTGTGTACTTTCATCAAGTTTTCCTTTTGAACATTTCTAAACCAGAAAATATTTGCTGTACAGTCACTTTTCCTTGAGGTCTTATTGGCCCTACTTCTCAATTTTCTCAAGAGCACTATGGTCCTGTCAGAAATCTGAAGTTGTTGTCAACTTCACCAATTTATTTTCTTTGCAACTGTAATCATCTATCACTTCTATATGCATCAGTCACTTCAGCCAGAACATCTACTAACTCAGAATGACAAGGAGTCACCTACATACACCTCAGTAACTAAATTGGTTTTACAAGCTAAACTAGAGCATATTGCATAGGAACTTGCCCATATTGTTTTTGAGATTGGTATATGCCTGTCTTCCAGCTCCTACACATTTAGAATCTCAAATCTCTCAACGGCACACATGCAAATGCAACCCTGGTTTGAACAGTTATAAAAGCAGATGATGATGTCTGCACAAGGCTGTGGCCACTGATCACAAAGCAACGAACACATACTCCATGCACACTTCTTTGAATAAAACAAACTTAATTTTACAGTCGTCAAATGAGTAAAAATAATTTGGTCACCTCGTAAATATTATCTCAGTTTTGCCATATACTCCCTTCCTCTAAGCCCTTCAGTTTCCCTTAAAATCCAGACTACCTTTTGTAGTGGTTTTGTATCACCATATCACTGAAGGTCACCCTGACAGCTAACCAGCAAGTGGACACCTACAGCTAATCTGAAGATTCATTTACACACTCTGGAGACGTATGGGCACTTATAGAGTTCTATGAATATATCTTGCCACAGTTACCAGGAACAGGGTTTGCTTCCAGCAGACCTAAACTGTGTGCAGGATCATGGCAATATCCACCTATAAAGGTGTCCGGGTGACATTTGTCCTTTGCAAAAGGATGTGGAGAGCTCAGCTCTCTTGCAGATCAACTGCAACAGACTTGCAAACCTTAAACTCTATGATTTTCATCCACCGTAACATGCAAGTCGGAGCCCAAACTCAACTAATTCATACAGTCGAAGGGAAGGGAACACACTCCCTTTTTGTTCCAAGGTGGGAGGGTGGAAAGCAGGACACGTTAAAATAAACTAACTTTAAGACTGCATAGCTTTTTGCAGGCATGTGAGGTATTTGCCCTGCCTGTGCTCTAAGTTGGACAGGTGTGAGCCACCTATGAAAGATGTGCAGTTTTATCAACATGGCACTGTGTTCAAGCCACAAAGCCCGGCTGAGACAGATAAACTTCATCGGCTCAAGCACATTCTGTTCCCAGGTCACGCACAAAATATAACTTACTTTGTCTTCAGGGCACGAAGCTAGTTATTAACCATCGGTGCAACAAACCCCAACATGTCTTTCTAATCTCTTGCCAATCTGACATCTCAATTATCAAAAGATTTAAATCAGATACAGATTACTTCAATCACAATACACTTCATAGAACATCATTACAATCTATGAAGGAGACCGACAACTCTGTTCCTTTCAAATTCTTAGTAGCATTTCACAGGCTTTGTCCTTTGTTCACCCATTTAGTCATCTGTAATTTCACCACGCATGGCTATGTATTGCAAAGGAAAAATATGCATCAGTCCTTAATAAACTAACAAGCGCTGTTACTGTATGTGAGAAACAAGAACTGCATTCAAATCTTGAGTATCAAACAGAATGGGCACCCACTTATTTTATATCTTCAAAAAAAATCCACTGTTTCTCAAAAATGAGCAACAGACAATTATTATTTCCTGAAAAGAAATAGGGTGCAGACACAAAAGAAAACTGAACTTTCAGAGAAGAAATTTTTAAGTACCTGATAATAATATCTGAGAACCCAGCAAAGCCCTTCCACATAGGACTGTACAACTTTACGACGGAATTTCTCATCAGACGCATCAACATCAAATTTGTTTTTATAGTAGCGCTGTTTCCAACCGGTTTCCCATAACCTGCAGAACAAACACAAACAGATGTCAATACATGTTAATATATGCACTTTTACATATCTGAATTAAAATAAATGCCAAAGTCACTTGTGACTTCAATTCTCGTTTTTACACAATCTCAATGAAAGCATTAAAAACTGACTCTCAACGGCAAGAGAATAAAATTTGGTGGTTGGCATTGTAGAAAATCCAGATGACATTCTGAAGCCACCACCCTGATAAACACGTCTTCTAAGTACTTGATAGGAGCAGGATAGATTTTTAAACATGTGCCTGCTGCTGTCAGGATTTTTCAGAACAGCATTGTTCCTAGCTGGCAATTTTCTCTTTCTTATCAGGAATCTACTACCAAAACTGCCATTTGAACTTTGTTCTTTACCTCTTCCAACCACTAGAATGAGAACAAACTCCTCCCCCTCCTTATTTTGTTTAATCTACCCTAGGCTAAAATCTTTGTCTTACTAGAGTATCTTCTCACATCAAGTTCATTCCTCTACTCCTAATGTCCCTCTCAAGCAGAAAAGTGATATAGTTTCCCTGCTACTCAAAATAAAAAGTAAGCAAATAAATACTAAGCAGCAGCAGCTTGATTTCTATATTCTACTGCTGTTCAGACAAGCTATGCTTACCAGCAGAATTATCTGCAACTCAGGAATCCCGTGCTTGCTGACTCACGTCAGATGAGTTCCCTTTTACACAGGGATTTTCAATCTTTCATGCCAGAGATGGATATTGGAGTCAAAAGAGCAACCTCCGACATCATTTATCCTTACTTCACACAGCTCCCCCTTATGTCTGTCTACGGATGGGGCAGGGGAAAACAGCCACTTGCTCATCTCTGACAGACAAGCATCTGAATCCCTCAGCTCTACTGTATAATCTTAGCAAAAAAAGTGAATAATGTGCTTATATTGTATCACATTTCAAGAATGTTATGTGAAGATTAACAGTAGGCACAGACCATAGGGTCCTCGAAAAACTGAGAAGGCAGGGGGAATACAGCTGGGATGGGCATGGGGACTGCCATCGAAAAAGGTACCTTCAGTAATAGAAAGATTAAGCTCTACTTAACATTTGGTTCAATCACAATGATACCATGCTTCAAAACTGGCCTCCCTCACAAAATTAGCTGGGTTGGTTTGGGGTTTTTTTGTTTGTTTTTGTTGTGTGGTTTTTTTTTTTTTTTTTGGGGGTTTTTTTTTTTTTTTTTGGGGGTTTTTTTTTTTTTTTTTGGGGGTTTTTTTTTTTTTTTTTGGGGGTTTTTTTTTTTTTTTTTGGGGGTTTTTTTTTTTTTTTTTGGGTTTGTTTTTTTTTTTTTTTTGGTTTTTTTTTTTTGTTTTGGTTTTGTTTTTTTTTTTTTTAATTTGAACTTATTATTCGCTATAGAGCATGTGTTTTACACACATGTATCTCAAAGTTCCCATAAATTTTGGTATTCAAGTGAACTAGAGTAAAGCAAAGTACAAATCTGATTTAGAAACTGGTTAAATCAGACAATCCCTTAATAATTTTTTTTTTTAAACAGTATTTTATTCTCAACAATTCAAAAATTGCCATTGACTGTCCCATCTGAAAATCATCACGCAAGATCCCTTTCTACAAAGGCTGTGACCACTTTAAACTACATACAGAATCTGAAGCACCCAAGTAACTCGCAAGGTCAACTCAAACTTCCACTTGTCAGAATCTCATAGTGCAATAAATATAGCGTATGAAGCCTTTAAAACAGAGCAGAGATCGATTTATGCTTTTTAACATGACACGTATCCTTTTGGTTCTGCAAAAAGGATCTTCCCTTGCTTCTGTTTCAAGTTGGTTGCCCAGTACAGGGATACTTTTTAAAATCTGACCTGAGCTACTTCAAAGATGATTCAAACCGATGAGGAGATGGAGAAACCAAGAAATGCTTCCAAGAGTTTAAGAAAGCCATGTGAGCAAGGACAGAGCTACATGCTAGAATATCTGATATTGGAAGATCTGATGGGCTGGATGTCACAAATATGTCAGGACAACAGTGCTGGACACTAGTGATCAGTACTTTACATGAAGCAACCCTTATTGTTTTTCCACATCCACCTATGTCCCCTGACTACAGGACACAAAAACTTACTGGTTGCATTTATCAGGACAAAACCTTTAACAAAAAATTATAAGGGCCTTCACCCTTGACTTAAAGGGCAATAGCTTGATTTAAACCTTTGATAAACTCACACTCATAGGTAATTCACGGTCAGTTAATGCTCATAAAATCCCAATCCCTCAATCATCTAGGGACCAGCCATCCTAAGATATTTAAAGAACCCATCATAGACAAAACAGGGCCTGCTACAAATCAAAGATGGAGGAAAACATATTGTGATAGTCAAGACAAATAATACTGCACATGCAAACGTAACTGAATTTTATGGGTTAAATAGCTCAAAAATTCAACTGCAAAACAGTGGCATTCAGCTCACATAATCAAAGCTGAACAGTGAATGTCTAGCCAATCTAGTGCTTGGTCTCAAAGGGAGTAGTGGCTTGGAGGATGAAAACCTGCATGCATACTAATCTAGATACTTAGATTTAACAGCTATAGCTTACACATCTCACTGGAATTTACGGAATATTCTAACCCTCCACATTAATTACTGGTGGATAAAAAGATCATAGAAAAGCATCTGAAGGCACTGCTGCTCTAAGCTAAATGGCATTAATTAGACTGCATCTATTTCAGCAATTTGCTAACAAAGTGCTACAAAAAATGGCTTCACCTGATATTATCCTCTGGCTCAGGTTCACTGTCACTATCTTCAGCTTTTCGCTTAATTCCTCCTGCCAGTGATGGGCTGCCATCAGAAGTGAGGCTGGTATTTGGAGATGATGAAGTTGTCTAGGGTCAGAATTATTACAGATAAATAGAGGGGGGAGGGAGGGAAGGATTTATTAAGCATTTTGAATTCAAGTTAAAATTAACAGCTTTGTGATAATGATATGCTTTTTTTTTTTTTTTAGTTCCCCAAAAACTCAAGGCAAAAGCTACACAATCCAAGTCAAGTAGCGAAAGAAAAGAAGAACACATCTTTGTATTAAAAGGCAGGCATTAATACATACAGGCAAAAAGTTCATTGCATTTGAGAAAGAAAAAGTGCAATAAATAAGACAGTATAAATTGATCAAATGTGTAATTTTTTTATATATTTCAGTTTTGGAATACCACTGTTTTCTCTATCCTACAGTTTATGTTACAACTTCATCTTACAGCAACAGTGAAAAAGGCACATGCAGACTACTGTAAAAATGTTGCTTGTAATTCAGAACTGGCAGAAATACTCTACTTTTTTTCACAACTGATCTTTTAAACTCCTTTCAAATTTAACTATTTTAATATTAGAGTCTAAAAGAAACTTCTTCAGTTCAATAGAAGAACTGACGTACTTAACCCACGTGCAAAAGTTTCAAGATGAAAAGGGAAAAATTGCAGAAATTATACTTTGAAAAAGCATATTCTATTTATTTAGACATAAGAGACAGAACACACAGCTTTATGATGAAAAGGACCTTTAATCAAAAATTTGTTCACTGTTTGGATGAAGATTTATGCCCAGAAAGAAAATATTTGTCATAATTGTTATTTAAAGTTAACAATCAAGACCAACAGAGCACTCAACTTATTTCTAGTTTTCCCTCACCTTCTAATACCTTTCCAAAGATTTCCAAAACATAGATATCTATGTGTGTGTACACAAAGTCCAAAAAGACTATTAAAAGACCCCCCAGCTCGTGTATTCAGTTTGCATCTCTCACAAACGTATCGAAGAAGTTCCTAAACCTGTACTCACAGGAGGTTCTACTCCACAAGTGCCAAACAAGTCCAGGGGGAAGAGCCACCATATTTAACTCTGATACATTCACCTTAGGCTTTCCCTCCCAGAACCATTTAACAAGCAGTATCATACCAAACATTAAAAAAAAACGAACCCAATTTTATTTAAGTAGTCTCAAAAAAAATGGTTGTTAAAAGACATTTCCTTTAAAAATAACTTTTTTGGGGTCTGCTTTTCAAGAAAGCTTGATGGGGTAGGAAAAAAAGGTGTCCAGAGTAACACAGGATGTGATTATTTCCCCTTCTATGTGTAAATACCTTTGAACATCTACTTACAGAATTCTGTCTGTCATGCATTCTCATCTCAAAGGCGGCTTGTCTAGGGTTACTGATTGCCTGAGGGCTAGATCGATTTCCCAGAGCTTGAGGGGAAAACTGTCCACCAGGAATAAAAGAAGGCTGATCCCTCTAGAAGATAAACATATACAGGTATACTGAAAGAGATGTGTAATCTCCACAGCAGTGTGATGATGCTTTCTCACAATTTTCAGTTTAACATGCTATATAAAACAAGCGTAATTTACTCATTCACTCAGTTCAGCTTAAATTAGTTATGTTTAACAATCTCAACCAGACATAAGTGACACAAGTGGGACCCTTATATTCCTACAATTTATTAAGCTCTTTAAAAAAAACCCCAAACAAACAAACTCTGCATTTTATGCCCATGTTCTTTCTATATGAGCTGAAAGGCAGGTTTTTGGGGAAGTGAGACTTCATCTGACTTACTGGGAAGAATGTACTCTTCTTTGTAAGCAAAGTGAGTAACCTCTTCCACTCTAATAGAGACAGTCAAAAAATACATAATTTAATAAACAAACACAAGATCTAGATAGTACTCAGAGTGGAGATGTCATATGCCTTGGAAGTTTTGGAAGCTATATGTACCTGAATGTCCTAACCAAGGAGAAAGCTATGCTGAAATCAACCTACAAGAGCCCATTTTTAAAATATCAGAATATTTTGTCAATAGAAGAAAAATCAAACATCCTTCCAATAAAATAATTTTAAAGAATTTGGCTTACCTGGGTCAGAAAGGGCAACCACATTCCCACAACAGCTAATGCTTGTCTATTACATTTGAGAGATATTTGGCAACACTGATTTGCTTGCAGGCAGAATGTGAGATAACTATAGTTTGGGGTAAGCCTTCCTTGCTTTTTCGGAAACACGCCTCTGATCAAGCAAATCCATTTAATGCAAACTGGTGTAAGTATTTAAACCTAAACTCTCATGCTAAACTCCACTGCCCTCAGCAATACAACTGCTGAGAAGACTTGTGTAAATGCATGGAAAAAGCAATTCCTGTACAGTCCCCATGCTGAAGCACTGCTAAATAATCATGAAATTGCAGCTTTGTGTAGATCTGAAGGACACAATATACAACTATCATCCAGCATATTCAACTCTCTCTCTCCTTTCCCTTTTATGAAGCCTTTAATATGCAATTCCTTCTTTCAAAGCTCCAATCTACAAAAACCGATGAAAAAAAAACTTTAAAAATAGTTTAGACACAGGCCAGAACATACCATGATTACAACTCCAGCTTCAACTAACAAATCTGCTGAAAGCTATAGTATACATTTTAATTCCTGCTAGTTTTTGCATTGTGAAAGAAATGAATTTACCTTCATTCTTTTTCTTTTTTCTTTTTGCCGTCTTTTAAAATTATCCTAAATAGAGAATAAAGAGGAATAAAGTCAGTCAATCATGAAGTTTTTACACAATGTTCTGAATAACACATGGGTCAATTCTTGTGTCTGTAAACCCTGCAGAAGTGGGATAGAAATTTCTACACCACCCTGCAAACCTATAGGGAAGAAAACGTAGCTGCGTATTCAAAGCCCCACAGTTTTGGTAACAGCTTATATCATCTACTAAGCTTAGCTATCGCCTTACGTCAAGGTGACATCGGTGTCAAAAGGACATGAACTCCTTGCCTGCACTAGAACAGCCACCAAAAACACTTTTAAAAAAATAGGAGAGATCTTTAAAGTCCTAGAAACAGGAAAAGAAGAGGCTTAAGGAAAGATACTACTCTTGGGCCAAGGAAACTGAAGATTTCAACATCAAACTGGTGTTTCCACTTCAAGAGAAGTGTAGGCTGGGACAATTATTAAAAAAAATAAAAATAAAAATTGCCAGCACTGGCACAGTATTTTTTGACTGGATAGCGAATACAATTCTGTTCTTTCATTCACAATGAGTTTTATCCCCTGCACTTAATGAATAAACTGGGCTATGTCTGCAAAAAACTGCACAAAATGCAGAGAGACCAAAAGAACAAGAATCCCCAGACAGATTTCAAATGGCAGGAGGGACTGCAAGGCAAGAAAGCACTTTGAATTCCTATCTAGTATGGCACCCCCGCTCACAGCTTACACTTCTACAGGTTGCAGCAAATTACAAAACAAGTCCTCCTCTAATTTTCATAGCGGCTATTCAAAAAGCTGCAGGCAGTAACAGAATTCACATACAGTTTTCATTTGGTTGTCACCTGGGATAACAATCAGAAAAACAGGCCTTGCAGTCCCAGAAAAGAAATTCAGCTAGAAGCTCACAATTCCTTTTTTAATATGGAGGCATTCACTAGAGATTATAACAAAGTTTCTTATTCTACTAAAGGAGCACCACAGTCTAACAGTAAGGCAGCCGATAAAAACAAACTCAAAGAATTTAACAAAAAAATTACATCGTCATCTTTTCTCTTTTTGAAAATACTATCTTCAACTTCTCCAACAGCTAACATGATCATCTGGACTCGCTGTAGGTTGACAAAACCACTTTCTGTGAGGTACCCCTGCAAATTAGAAAATAAAGTTGAAAAACAAGTCTATTTTTTTTAGCAAACACCCAGATATTTCTAAAGAAAAAGAAAAAAAAATTTACCCCAGTTTTGTGCACCACGTTTTTATATATGTTAACCAAGCGATCAATTGCTCCCTCCCTAAAAACAAACATACAAAAGCATGAGATTCTTAGTATTTAAAACCACAGCAGGTATGCGTGCAAAAAAAAAAAAAAACCAAAAAAACAACCCAAAACAAAAACATATATTCTTAACTACCTGATCTCCAAAGATGGCAGATGAGGAAGAAAGTCATTTCCCACAAAAAAGCACATAAAGACCCAGTCATCAACACTTCTTTCAAAATCAAAAGTGAAAGGCAAACTGGCCATGGTGAGTTCTCTTTCCAAATACTGCAACACACACACAAAAGAGGACATTAGACAACTCTGTTAAATTTTTTTAATGTTTAAAAATATTATTTATATAAAGCAGATGCAGTAACTGCTTCAACATACCTCTCGCAAAACACATAATCGGATGAAGATAAATTCTTGTTCGGCAATAGGAAGGCTGTCTGCAAACTGATCATGCTAAAATAAAGGACAGTTGCATTACATCCAAGCTCACCTTAAAGTTTCATCAGCTCTATTTTAAAGGCGTAGTTTGGGAGGAGTTGAGAGGCATACAAGTACAGTTTCTCAAGTTCTTATGCCAAGGATGCATTTTGCTACTTTGCATTTCTGTTAAGTTACTGATCATTTTCTCTTGCCCGTAGAAAAATTACCACAACAAAACACCACAAGTGAGGACATTAGGTTTGGCATAATATTTTTGTGCTACAGAAGTACAATTTTTACTTGTTAATGTAAGAGGAAAGCTAGGTAATTCCAGTAATATAATTTGTGCCATGTTTCAGCCAAAATCCAACAGCGAGAACAATTTGAGGATCTCATTAAAACATAAATTAGCTTAGAGATAGAGAAAATTTCTAGAAATAGCAAAATTCTTACCTTGCCTTGTTTTTCTCTGGGCAAACCTTGGCAATCCTTAACCTCATGACCCATCTGGTTACAAAGACCACACGGCTTGGGTTTATTTGGTTTAAACTCTTCCCTAATTATAGTGAAGTTTGGTTCATGTGTAGCTAACCCAAGCATAATCAGATCAGCTACCAATCAAAAGAGAAGAATAAAAGATATTGAAGGATAAACATTATTAAGCTTTTTTTTAAAAAAGTTAAAAAGCATTCAACCTTAAGCAAGTGTGAATACACAGATGTGCTAACTCACAAACTACCGCGATAGTACAACTAAGTGAAATTAGCCCTTCAGCTATGGACAGTGCTAGATCTTTCTGCATATATTACACAGAGCTTTCAAAAACTAAGAAATACACTGGATTATTTAAACAAATACAAGTTAGAACCTAAAAACTACAGTCCAACTCAATCACAAAACAGTACAAGAAAGCTTAGTAGGACGCGTTGCTAGCAAAAGAGAACTCACCGTCAGCCCCACACAGACAATGATGAGTGTTTGGGTCATGGTTTGGTTGGGCTATACAAAAGAAAATTACATTTAGTCAACCAAAGTCATGTAAAACAAATTATTACCAACCATACCTTAATTTAAAACAAAATGTTCACATTTATTTGAGTTTTACCTCTTTGTCTTCTAATGTAATCCATGATTTTATGTTCACCTTCACCAGGAGCACTAGCATCAGACAAAATAACCTGTGAAATGTTTACAGATTGTGTAAACAATTTACACTGCCACAGTAAAAAAACAAAAAACTTACGTAGTTTATAGACTGAATCTGACTTCTGAATACTCAAAATCCTAATTTGTAGTTTCAACTGAAACATTATGATTCAAAATGAAATTATTTAAGAGTTTGGAACCAATGAATAGACCTTCATTTTTCTCTACTAATTCTAGGATGAAGCTGACATATTGATTTGAATACCACTGAAATTACCATGTCCTTAACTAACATATTTGAAATTTCCTGAAAATTACCAGGGCAATAGAAATACGCACTAGAGAACTAACAGATAAAGCAGACATATGCCAATTTCCCTTTAGATCTTCTAAACTCACAGGTACACTAATACCACGTCCAGAGCATTAGCATTTTATAAAACTCATGTTTGATAGACAGAACTAAGCAAAGTCAACTGCCCTCTAATTCGACCACTTTAACAGTCAACTTATGGAAAATAAAACCGACAGCTGCATCTGAGAAGACTGACTATTCTGCCTTCTTGTACAGAGCAAACACAGGGCTGTGAGAAACAAAACTCAGTAGGGGTGGAGTGGTTGAGGAAGAGGGGGGCAGAATCTCGAAGTCCAGAAAGGCAAGAAAGCTGACATGTATTATTTTTGTTGCCTGTCATCTACTGTCATCCATCATTAGAATAACGGAGAAAATGCAGCCTACCTGAGATAGCAAATGAGTTAAAAAGGAAATAGTGAAAAGAATACATATATAATGTATCTTGACACTTTTCCCAAAAAGAAGAAAAAGTATTCCTGTCTCCCGTTGTATCAAATTGTGGCTTCTACTATCCAATCTTTTCATTGCTCTTAAAGGAAACCCAAACAAATGGTGCTGTTAGATTGTGTCATTAGGATGAAATGTATCTCTGTAGCCCCAGCAGAACCTACAAGTTGGTCCATTACGAATAACAGCACAGTGCCAGAAGATGAGCCAGATCTGTTAAATTTATACTCTTCAACCATATCCAAACCCAGACTAATAGATAACCTTAATTTTCCTGAAGTATGAAACTGTGAAACTTACTGTCAAATTTTTCCACCCTGGGTCACTGTTCAAACGGTCAGCAATATAATAGCGGAGACATTTAGCAAGATTGTCCATAAACTCAGTTCCCTAAAAAGGGACGGAAGAAAATAAATTAAACCATCATTCAGACACTGGCAATTGCTGGTTAAAGTGCAAGATTACTTACTGGGGTAATACAGTTGCTGTCAAATCTCTCTTTCACTTCTTCTGGAGGAAGAATGCCACCTAGAGCAATAAAAACATTTAACATAAGTAAATCAACATGGAACATTAAAAACATTTTTGCAAGATAAAAACCCAGACGGCTCCCCTAATAACAATTAACACTTATTGAAAGTTAGTTTGTTTAAAAAAAAAAAAAAAAACAACCAACAACAAAACTAAAACAGCTCTTACCATTATATTATCTCCATCGTAAAATAAGGTATTAGTACATTTACAAATGTGGTTGTTACTTCAGAAAAGTGATTTCACTACCTATTCTGTCAAAAGACTGTGAAAGAAATCTCAAAGAAACTAAGCTTGCTAAATGAGATAAAACATTAGGAAATAATTATTTTCTTACATATTCTCCCCTATGTTTCCACTATCTATTCACTTGGGCTCACAAACAGGGTTACACCAACTTCTCTCATCTCTGAGCTTCATAAAGGGTCTTCGTAGTCTAGAAATGCTACAGGAAGAAATGTTAAAAAAGTCTTTGTCCTCCCTTTTTAATCTCTACCTAGGTTACACAATGGCCCTCTCGCTTGGACTACAGCACTCATTCCTCCTACACAGTCACCTGAATTAATTGCTCCAGCCCAGGCAGCATGCTTCAGCTCCACACACTCCGTTCACTCGAGTCACACCACTTATGAAAACTGCCCTTACAAAGTTGCATTGACTTTGTTTCCTCACCGAGTTTAGCATTTTCCACTGTCAAATCACTGCCCTTGCTCATTATTCCTGTGCAGTAGTATTTTCATTTGATCCCTGCTTTTAAGCCTCAACTCTCCTTTCATCAAGCCCTACACATTTGCACCTCCTTCCGTAAGAGTTTTGGTTAGTTTCCCACTTCTACATCTATTCCTGCTCTCCTGTTTTTTTCTAAATGAATTAAGAGTACTCAACGCAAATCCATTTCAGGCAGAAGACAGAAGAAGAAAAAAAGTGACATTTTGTTTTATCTTAGTTCTTAACTTCGGAAAACATAGATCCATCCTTCTATAGCCTTGATATCCCCTCCTTCTCTTAGTAATGCACAGGCAAATATCCACTGAGCAAGACGTCCCTTTTCTAACCCTTACTGAAGCCTTCTAAACAAACAAGGTGACTCTCACTTGAAAAACCTCAGATATGGCCACAGTTCTACCTTTTGCCAGAATTTCTTGTCTTATTTTTTGCTTCTCTTCAGCAGCTTCCATGCCCTCCTTTGATGCTCTGAATCTTCTTGACCGCTGTTGATTCATTTTTGCACGTGGAGCCTAAAAAAGGTACCATAATGCTCGGTTCAGTTATTGCATCTGAACAATCGTTTCACTTCTGGACAAGTCTTTTCAATTTGGTCAGTCTGTGATTATACAACCATTTAACAAAACATCAGCATAAACTCTAACTGAAACGGGGATTTCTGTTGTCCCTCCCTTATGTCACCACTAGCTCTCATACAGCAGCACAGGGAGCTGGACATGTTTCTAAACAGGTCTCTTGAGCTTCTCTGCGAGGTAAGCCCTGAGCAGCACGCACAGCTCTACCCCCATCTCAGAATGCTCAACGCTCAAAGATTCAAAGTTTCCCTTAAAAAAAAAAAAAAGAAAAAAAGAAAAAAAAGAAAAAGAAACTTACAGTGACATATCTGGGAAGCATTATTTATTACATACCCTTTCTCCAACAAGAAACTCCTACAATTGTATTCATAACTCTCTTGAAAATAAAAATACTACAGCAGACAGTAGTGAGCTTATGGCAGGTATGTGGTTTTTTTTTTTAAAAGGATACATCAACATTTAGTTGGGATTACTTCTACAGACACACCCACGTTAGGAATTCCTGCACTTGAATTCAGGTTAAAAATATTTTTACTTAATGATGCTTATTTTACCTTTGAGAAACTGAAAAGCCTAGAAAAACAAACAAAGCTTAAGAGGCCTACCAGCAGCCTGCTAGGCCATTTCCGTGTCTCCCAGTGAGACTACACAATCTGGATAGAAAAACACTCAGTAAAGCACAGATATTAAGAGGGGGTATCTTTTATTAGACCAATTGATATACCAAGGGGAGATAAGAATCAGGTATGGAGAAAGACAAGCTTTCAGCTTCAAATGCACCCTGAGGCTGGCCTGTGAAATATTCCCCAGCACAATTCAGTCACTGCCCATTTTAAGGGCATCTGCTTGAACTGTTTTCTGGTCTTCCCCAGCCCATGGCATAAATTATTACTAAAGCCACAGAACAGAGGAAAATAAGTAGTTTCAGAGTGTTACTGTCTTATGGAAGTTTCCTGCTTTTCAGAAGCAAAGTTCAGGCTGCAATAGACTACGTTAGCCAGCTCATATAACCCCATGGACAACAAAACCCATGAATAATTTTAATTACCCTTACCAAAATTAAATTAACAGTATATTTTACCTGTAGTTTTTCATTTTAGAAAACTATTTCCCAAAGGATCTTAGGAGAGCAGATGGCACCTACCCTAATTTTACAAACAGTCATTACCAGGAACTAAATATATCTATACTTACTACTCCATCTATAGCCATGTAAAGAAGTCGCCTTGGTCTTACAATGTTGAAGATCCTGTCAATATACTCAAAAATCGCAACCATCATTTCATCTTCATTTTTGGGTGCTGGTCTAAAACATAAGAGCATCCACTTTAACATCTGAAATGCTATCAACAAATCCTATTTGTAGAAGAGACAAAAAAATGCCTTACTTGTCTTCTGGATGTGTACAAGGGTGAATTATACCATTCATATCCAAATACAGGTTATCAAACTCCACCTCATTCGGGTTCGGCTTGCTTGTATCAATTGGAGCCTTGACGCCATTGCACTCTTTAGCCTGTGAACACAGTCAAAACAAATATTTCAGTATGTGATTAGAGAAGTATCACAAATTACCAACAGAGGCATTAATGTACGATTCATAAAAGTGTTTTTTTTTTTTTCAAAGGCAGCAGAAAAAAAGATAGCAACAAGCTACTCACATGATTACTTGAAAGTGCATGCCTACGCTATAAAAATAGCACTTTTTAAAAAAAAAAAAGATGTTTATAAACTAGCACAACTAGAAGATATTATGATGTGTTAGGGCAGAGTCGGTTCATTTCTGTTGACTGGCACGTATTACAGACACAAGTTTCCATACCTCATATTATTCAAGGCAGGACCATTCTGACTCCCTCAAAATTTAGCAAAGAGACTTCTGAGTTCATAATATGATGCTATAACTTTAACACAACAACTAAGAACCATCAAAATCTTGCTATTTTAAACACTTAGTTCCCCAGATTGACATCCCCAAATAAACTTGCACCTCTGCCTTTTCTCACTGCAATCTGATATTTAAGTCACATAGACAACCGGGGAGGCAGGGCAGTAAAAGTGATTCACCTATGGATGATGACACATCGGAGCCCAGCTGATGGCATGACAAGCTTCCCAAAGTATATCAGCACAAACTGGTGAGCAAAGGCCGATGAGATTTAACTCGAAAGAGGACTTTTCCCAGCTTCCTCCACACAAAGAAAGGAGACCCTTTCAGGTTCCACCAGCCAAATCTCCAACTTGGGTATATAACTTTTCTCGATGACAATCAAACTCGAACGCACCAAGATGCTCAAACCCCTGAACTCTTCAACCTCTGCCTCCAAGATTATCTGTGGATATATTTGAAAAGCTAAATAAAATGCAGTCCTTACCTTCTACTTTTGAAAATAAGTAAACTTTTGACTGTAACGCTTCACTTCCTTTACATCAGTGCTTCTTCTACTGCCAGGCTGCTGCATGCTGAACACGAAACCCAGGCCACAGTGCAGATGGTAAACTTGATGCTAAACTATCATCACCCTAAACCACCTGTAGCCACCCATGTTCCTGTACTACTTCAACATTCTGGAACACTTACAATAAGCCATACAAGGTAAACTCAGAAGCACAAAGAAATCTCAGCTGAACTGGAAGTAATAAATAATACCACCTTATTTTGTGTATGCTGTCATGTCAATGACAAGTAACTATCTAGGTGAAGAGAACAGTCTCTTATCAGGCTCGGAGACTGGAGTTGACACTATAATACCTACATAAAAACACACTCATCCCTTCTCTCAAGCCGCTAAAGCAAGCAGTTTTGAAATGCTGGTGATTGTTTCAAAGAGTAGCTCCTTTACAAGGTGGACTAGCAACCATGTTCAATTTTGTTTCCTCACCATACATTTGCTTTTGGGGTTTGTTTTGTTTGAGGTTTTGTTGTTTGGTTCTTTTTTTTTTTTTCAGTTTGGTCAAAAGGCAATCAGCAACACTCTCGCAGAGACTGCGAGCAACTCAGCATTCTCCCTTTCAAAGCAATACCACCAGCCAAACATATAAACCACTGAATTAAACACCAGTAGCATAAGTGATGGAAGAGACATGAGCTGATCAAGAAAAAGTCAAATGAATTTTCAGAGAAATTATGACCGGGAAGGGTTATAAAATATTGTAAAGTTGGCATGAAGTGTAATCTTGAACAGCTTGGCATAAAGCAAAATTTAAAAAATGAACGTCATGTTATTATGTAAAGGCTCACAGGATTGCATGAGACAGGAGGGAAAAATGTGATACTGCTGGTTTTCTCATTCATGTGAAACTTATTGGTAGCTGATGAACCAACATCAAGCTCTTCCTCTGAACTTAGATTTGCAGACTTGCTGCCCACTACTCATTAAATAAGCTTACTACATCTCTGGTACAGAGCTCAAACTATCAGACTCAAAAAGGAAAAAAAACCCCAAACCCTTACAGATCTTACCATTGACCTTCTTACAATTTTCCTGCTTAGAGCAGCAGCATAACTGCTGAACTTATCCCAGTCTTAAAAGGCTAAAATGACAACCTCTAAAGCAAAATAAGTCTTTACTTGGTATTTAAAATTTCCACAGTTATAGGTGTATGAAATTATTTCTGGATGATTTTGTGAAGTCATTTTAAAATAAATTAACACTAAGTCCCTCTATTTTACTTCTTTAAAACACATATATTTTCTGCTAATTCACATCTTTCTTCTACTATTCATCCAAATTAGTCAAATCCTGACAGGTGAAATCTTGACCACTGTTTGCTCCCTTTACTGAACTTTCCAGAACACACATACACCAAAAAAAAAAAAAAAATCACTTAGTTTTAGCAGAAACTGTCAGGTGCAAACACTGTACTGTAGCTTGCAGTTTTAATAAAGTTACTCTGGGCAACCAAGACCTACAATTTTAAAAGAAGAGTATTCGCTCTGGTTTATATCAGATAACAGGACGAGATGCTTGCCTTGTGTTCTACTTGATCTTTCATCAAACCTCTTGCCAGAACTAACTGTGACTCAGAAGATATCAAAGGCTTACAACTATGTGATATGGGAAATAAAATTGCCCCCGTCACAGATCTTATTTTCAGTCTTGAAGGTAAAGCAAAATAAGTATGATCTGGTTTAGATGGCTTCGAAAGCCATTCAGTTTTCATCTGCATACCACTATGTCAGCAACTTTATCATTACATCCTCATAAACCTATGAGATTTTTAATGTAACAGCCTTGTAAAAGGTTTAAGTATCTGGGAGTGATATCTCTTGTGATATAACTAAACTGTTCACTTTTAATCTACGGCCTCTTTTGAAACCATTGAAAATAGATCTTCAAATATGATACTTTAGTTGCAGCTTTATTAATTCGTATGAATTTGATTAAGAATATTCTCTCCTGGATTTTATATTATCTTCAAGATCTTCCTCTTATTCTTCCTGCTCAGCTTAAGAAGATGATTAATCAGATTTAAGAAAAAGAAATAATCTAGCAAGGTAAGAGAACAAGGATCAACTTTTTAATATTTCAAAGAGACAAGCTACCAGGAGATACAAAATTTCTGATTAGAGAGATTTATAAGCAATCCTAAAATACACATAGAACTGATTACATCGTGAGAGAAGTTTAAATTCATCTACAGTAAGACAAACTACAGCTTCTTACTACTGTCCTAGTCAGCTCTCAGATCTGAATATAAAAAATTGTAATGAATGTTTTTTATCCACGTGCTGTCCTTACTGTAATTGCAACGTGCTCTTAAGTTGGAACAAAGCAACATGGACAAGGACACCAAGATCTGACACTTCAGTTATGGTAAATCTAATTTGGCCCAATCGAATTGGCCATATTTTTCCATGTCTTTTAATAAAGAGCATTTGCTGTTACAAGCTCAATTATTAAAGACCAAAAAAAAGGACATACAATCACAAACTCAGTAAAACCAAGATTACACAAACCTTTATTTTACCTTAACATAGAGCAGTTTTGATTAAAGAAAGATTAATCTAAATGCTTACAAGTGTGATGAAAAAGATAAGTCTTCTGCTCTTAGAGAAAACTGTACTTGTTACATATCACAGATATATTTGCTGTTTAAATTGTGACTGCTTTTAAATACATGGATCTTAAAGCATTGTCCAGAAACAGCTGGACAAGCTTGTAAGACAAAAATGTAAACCGACAATTTACAGTAAAGACAAAAGTGTAAAAGAATCTACT
>NW_009648550.1:828254-830595 GCF_000708025.1 Charadrius vociferus | reverse complement strand
TAAACCCCACCTTGAGGACTTTTGTTACCAAGCTCCGAGGCTATCTTGCCAGCTTGGTCATAAATGTGACAGATAACTGACAGAGCTGCTGTCTGCACAGTCTAACTTTACTGCTGGAATGGTTGTTCATTCACACAAGTCAACCTTTGACATAATGAAGGAAAGGGGGATTTGGCGAATGAGAGGCTTGGACTGTACAGCCAGTTGTGATGCTGACTATAAGCAAAAGACCAAACTGTTCACCTGTGTCCATGCTTTGGTGAGAGGGGGATAAAGCAAATCAACCGGCGTGAGCAGAAGACAACAGGTAGGACACGCGCACACACCTTCAGACATTAGTACTCCGAAGATCCACAGCCCCATCTGGGAGAAGCCGAATGCCATGTCAACAGTCACATGCTCATTAGGCATAGCTGATAGAGACACATCGTTCTCCAACTCCCCCAGATACCTTTGCCACCTACTTCTCCCTGGCTGACGCGAACATGACACGCTGTACCTGACAGCCCTCTAAACTGAGGTTTACCCAAATCCTCAGAACAGATCACATCAGAGACACAAAAAACAAGTTTGGTAAAGCGACCAGAACAATCACTGCTCGCTGCCAACAGCTTATTCCAGAATAAGCACTCTCATGAGCAGCCAATAAGCTATACTTGTAAACCCACAAACTGCCTTTTCCTATAATAGTTCCCCCAGGCAGACAAATCCTCAAATCTTATCTATCCACTGGAGTAAAAAATTCACTTCTTGCAGCTACAGGTAAAATAAACTTTACACTTCTCCTATGCCGAGAGAGGCTAACTGAAACGACAATGATAATAAAAGCAAAACAGTAACTCACAGCTTGAAGTGTGCAACATTTGACTAATCCAAATCTACGATTCTGTTTGATGACCTGAATTTGAAAAGCAAAAACACCCTGATTGTAACAAGAACTGAATACTAAAACTGATCTGCCTGCCATTTGCATACACTGAAATCTTCTTGAAGGCAGGCAGGTAACACATGCAGTGTCAATACATAATTCAATCACTTTACTCTCTTCTCTACCTTGCCCGCACATTTCTATCTCCTGTGCAGCACAGTGTTTCCCAAATGTGAGGCACACCTCTCCCAGGGAAGGACAGGAGGTACCACAAAGACAGAAGCCACAGCAGATGCTCACCGCAGGGACATGAGCTTTCAAAAACAGTATTATGAAGAAGAGCAGAACCCAGCTAGTACGTCCTGACAATAGATGATACAAGTTATTTGGAAAAGCATACAGGAAAAACAGTTTGGGAAGCATGAACTCAAGAGTTTGTCTGCTCAGAAACGCTTTGGCCAAGTTAGCCCCAAAGACAGTAACTTGCCACATACACTGCACTGTAGAGTTACCAGAGTGCATCTGTTGAAATCCAGTGTAAGTCTGTGCTGTCACTGAAGCAACACCCCCATCCACCATGTCACCCTCTGACCCTGAGCCTTAGGGCGGCACAGGCGTTCACGTGGCTGCGGTGACACGCACAAAGGAACCAGCCTGTCTCAGAACCTGCCTAGCAAAAACAAATAAACAAACTGTTATTTCAGCTGTATTACTTCCTAGAAAGGGCTCCTCCGATAACCATACAGACTTCCATGCTGGTGCCAGGGGGAGGATAAACACAAGCTGAAGGCAGTGACCAGCCAGCTTAAAGCAATCAACAAACCCTACCTGCTACAAGTGGCGGGTTAGTGAAGGCCACCTGTGAAGCCCAGCAGCTAGGCTTGGACTAGGTCTTTCTTCACCAAAAAGCATCTCCTGATGCTACGAAAAGCCAGATTTTAGAGAATGCCTTTGGAAAAATCAGCTCCCTGTTTGGGCAGGAAGTATTTCTCCTACAGTAGAAAATACCAGCCATGAGACAAAAAAAGAAATAGCTGAAGCTGCTCAAGGCTAAAGTTGTACTACAACTACAGACTTGGTTTAACTCTTGGATTCAAGCATGACAGCCTGTGTTGGACGCACTAAAAAAACAAACAAACAAACAAAACAAAACAAAAAAAAACCCACAACAACACAAAAACAGACTAAACTAGGAAGTTGCAGAAAGACTAATATATGGAAGAAAAGACTGACAAAAAGCAACAAATAAGATCTGAAAACGATACAACTAAGAAGTATTCAAACGTTAGGAGAAGGAGAGCCCACGGAAGCGTACGTACACCAAGATACCGTTTCACGCTCACACAAAACCGTGCAGCTATGGAGACCACCCCAGCTCCTGCTCAAACGCCCCACTCCGGCCTCAACTCTCCCCAGCCCACACCCGGCACAGGGGGCCCGGCCCGGGACAGGGATCCCGGGGAGGGGGCGGCC